>NW_028277556.1:300000-600000 GCF_059751315.1 Micrasema longulum
TTATCACCGCAATTAATACTAAAATTATTATATTAAAAGTTTTATTTCATCCGTTTTAAAACATTAAGTAATTCTAGTTAAATGGTTTCAACGTAATTAATGAAGTGTTGAGATTGTAACACGGGGTCGAGACAACTAAACAAGTCAACTTTGTGTACCATCTTTGTTGAAACTTCTACTTGAAACAACCACATAAAGTTTATTACTGGACTCCATTGCACGCGTTATAAGCTGACAACGATAAATAAATGAGCAAACTTTCTTAATATAAGACATAAATAAAAGTTTGATGTTTCTATTAGATTTTATGAGTTTTTTTTAAGACAAAATATTCAAAAATGTTTTGAGTATATCCAAATGCTTGCAGACTGGCTGGATTTCCCATTTTATATTTTAATTTGTTGCAACAGAGAGGGAAACATTTTTGAGAAGGAAATACTAGGCATTAACAGGGTTTATGACTTGTCATTGGCTGGTTTAAGTGGCCACTTTAGACACTGTAATATTTTGGAGCTTTTGAAGATACTTTTTTTAACGGAAATGAGTATATTGAGTATATTTCTTGGTGGAACTGCATTTTAATTATAATAATAAAAATACTTTACAGTTTTGTTCCACTTTTATTTACAATATTTATATTTTATAATATTTAAAGTATAACTGACATCGTCAGTCTGACAATGTCGGTCACGACAAAACCCAGTCACTGGTAAAAGAAAAAAAATATATATAAATAAAAGTGGAATAAAACTATAAAGAATTTTTATTATTAAAAATATTGGAGATACGCACTAATTGTCTACGAGGTCATCATTTTTCCATTATAAATCTTAATATGTCACAATTTGTATTATAATTATTTTTAAAAAATAAATTGCAAGTAATTCCAGTTTCAAAATATTTATAGAAAAGAGAAGAAATGATTAAAACATCGAATGAAGCTTAAGTATTTTTGCCTCAAACAAGTACAAATCAAAATAACGCAGAGCCTCAATCCAATTTTTTAGATTTCAGTGATCAATCTTAAAAGTATTTAAACATATGACATTAATGCCTGAGTCGGCTTTTACTATAAAAATACGACACACAAATAATAAGTGATCATCAAATTGAGATAAACACGATTAGAATTCGATAGATACATGGAAAAATAATATAGATAAAAATAAGTTTATATTAGCTGTATTTCTAAATTTTAAGAGGGCATTTGAAACGATAGATAGAAAAAAACTAATACAAAAACTAAGAATACTTAGACTATCTTATAGTGCTATCAAACTGTTTCAAGAATATCTAAGTGAAAGGAACCAAATAACAAAAATAGATAACTCAGAATCGGAACCGATTGAAAATGAACTAGGTGTCCCCCAAGGATCAGTGCTAGGACCAATATTGTTCATTATATATATAAACGACATCACACAGATAATAAAGCACTGCAACGTACGACTATTCGCAGATGATACCCTTATATATATAGCGGGAGAAAACTGTGAAGACTCAATCAATAAATTGAATGAAGATCTACAGAACATATCGTCATGGCTAAAGATAAATAAATTGAAATTAAATGTTAGTAAAACAAAATATATGGAAATAGGTAATAAAGCACATGGCATAACAATGAATGTAAATATTGATGGTAAAATTATTGAAAGGGTTGATGAAATGAAATACTTAGGAATTATTCTTGACTCCAGATTAAATTTAACATCACACTTTGAATACATACATAAGAAAATTTCAAAAAAGATTTTCTTCCTAGGAAGAATTCGAAAAAAAATAAATAAAAAGAGTGCAGAACTTATATACAAAACAACAATTGCCCCTCATTGGGACTATTGCTCTACTATATTGTATTTAGCTAACGAGGGAGACATAAACAAGTTTGAAATACTACAAAATAGAGCAATGAGAATTATACTGAAAAAAAGCAAATATAATAGTGTTGAAAAAATGAGAAAACAATTGAACTGGATAGGAATAAAGAAAAGACTATTGTATAATGTATTTGTATTTATATATAAAGTGTTTAATAATCTCATGCCAAAGTATTTTATAAGTGAAATTATATTAAATAGAAATGTACATAAATATAGGACAAGAAATAGAAATAGGATAAGACTACCACTTAAGAAAAAAACAAAATCACAAAATAGCTTAATGTATAAAGGGTTAAAACTGTATGATGAGATGCCTGAAAGTATGAAGAATGAAAGAAAACTTACGGATTAAAAAAAAAAATGTTATGTTTATTGTAATAATGTAGTTATGTAAGAAATATTTAATAAGTATTTGTTATAATTGTAAATATATTAGTTAATATACAATGTAATATTAACTAACTTAAGTAAATAAAATTAAAAAATAAAGAATTCATGTCTAAGAAACAGCCAAAATGTTTTAAATTTATATCGTTGGTTTTATTATGGATTTTTTCTTCTTTTTTTACAGTTTTTTCACCGCCATACTTTCACATGGTTTTGAAGTCATATAGTTAGCTTAGTAACCAATAGGATATTTTTGAAAGAAGCAAGATAGAAGCAAGAAATAAAGACGTGAAACGTTTCGTAGAAGTTTTGCGAAGAAATCCTCAAAAATCAGTAACAACCAGGATTTACTACGAACTCCCTCTGTATATTCGTAAATCTTAATGTTACATCTTAAAAACAACTTTACGTAAAAGCTCTGTTACTGTACGCACACATTCTCTACTTTCCATAACTCATTACACAAATACAATAGTTACAAGATACTCCACCCTGATGTTGCAAAAACAACTTAAAATTAATACAACTTTCGGTCAAGAGGATTGGCCTACTACTTGTTTCAAGTGTACAATCTACATACTTCCATTGTCCATAGGGACAATTAGTAAGTACTCTAAATATAAAATTGCCATAAAGAAATGGATAGTGGAGGTGGGATGCGCATGGATCGATGAGTGGATCAAGCCAAATAGGTAAAAAATTGTTTCCTGATTGTGAAATTTTGTCTGCAAGGTTATATGACTTTGTTTTGTTTTTTGAAATTATTTTAGTTTATTTTGCTTATTATGTTTACGATGATTAATTAGTTTAGTAGATTAATTACGTTTTTAGTTTTTTATTATGTTAAATAACTAATTTAAGGCATGTTTCATTAAACTTATTGTAAAATGTTTCCCTCGGCACGGGACACCCTAGTGAGGGAACATTATTCTGAACAAAAAAAAAATACAAAATTGTAAAAGTATAAATAAATGAATAAAATTTTACTAAATATGCTTTTTATACAATCGGATCTCTATGTATCTTCACTTGAAGATTTACCAAAGAAAAGTAAATCATTATTTTGAAACCGATGGATAGTAACATTAAATGCCACTCGTTCTAGTAACGATTACACATCAATCAACCCATGTAGTAAACTAAACAGAAATATGGATGGAGTCAATGTTATTTTTGCGTTTTTGTAGACATGAGATTTTCGTCGGCCTCGTGGTGTAATAGTCAGCGCGTTAACCTACCACGTGAGAGCTCTCGGGTTCGATTCCCGGCATGGTTTATATAAAATATTTATTTTTAATGGTGTTTTCACCATATAATATTGTATGGTATCTGGACTGGTACCTGGACTGGTACCTGAAGTGTGCGACTGATAATCTGTGACAAAAATCTTTATGTGACAAAAATAATCAAGATACACTGCGGTTGGAGTATCAATTCAGTTTCCTATGCACCATTAGGTGCGGAAAGGGAATGATGATGATGTCCCTTAATTAAATACTTATGTGATCTTCTTATACTGTCCAAACCTTGTAACAAATATTATGAAAGTTCAAAATTTTGTAATCAATTCACTAGTCCGGAAGATGCTTATTATGCAAAAGCGCTCGTTGGTCAAAATTAAATAAAAGTGAAATTGAACCAAGAAGTTTTGCGGATAATTTTATTTGAAATTTTATCTTAAGCATTAATAAATTAGCCATTTCTGAAATCAAATCTTCAATTGAAAAGCATCTTAACCACCACACTACGAGATTATCCTAATTATATTGTAAATATAAAGTGGAAAAAAATATTCTGTACATTTTCAAGAAGTGTAAAATTCTTATTTATGATAATATATTTTATTCGTTTATGACAAAATACGAGTATAACACTAACAAATTACAACAGGTATGGAGAAAATTTAAGAGAAGAGAATATGGAAGTCTAGGTATTTACAGGACTTATGACCTGTCATTGGTTGGTTTGAGTGGCCACTTTACACGCTGTGTAATATTCGCCATTTTACCTATGTTTGAACATCCATATTTCTTCAACTTTTCCATCTGTTGATTTTAGTGAAGGCAAAATAGTGAATGTTACACAGTGTGTAAAGTAGTCACTTTAACTAGCCATGAGAGGTCATAAGCCCTTTAAATGCCTAGACTTTCATATTCATTTCTCTAAAATTTTCTCCGTCCCGTTGTTATTTGTTAATCTTGATATCTCGGGGGTGGAATCCAGTCTTTTGCCCACAAAAATTTGGACAAACTCAAAATTTTGTAAAATATGATACGTTAAATTTAAATAATGCGTTCTACGTAATTTAAATAAAACTTTAGGATTAATGGCACTTTGCATATTTATAAGTCAGCTTTTAAAGTTAGTTTTCCTGTGATAATAATACCCTGTATGTTAATTTATTTTGGTAGAATTATTCAACATGGAACTACCACAGGAAGTTGCATTTCCGGGAGTCCATCTATTGTTGTAATCTTGTTTTGAGAACACGTTCATTTCGCAACCGGTCCATGCATGTGTATGTACAATTACTAAACGCTATCATGTACATACATTCATCATATATACTCGTGCATAAAAGATGTACGATTTGGACATGTTCAACATCTAATCTCTCCACTCCAACCGGAGTAACATTGATGTTAAAAATAATTTCCTCAGTAAAATATGACACGGAACTTGTAAAAAAACCAACTTTACGTAAATTATTAGATACTTTTTTTTTAAGTAATCACCATTAGAAGAAATAAAAATATGCCTACGTTTTTTTACAAACTTAATAACACTTCTCACGGGCTGTTTTTGAAATGGCTATAAGCTCCATTTACGAATTTTCATATATCACCTAAATCGGGTCAAAATGCTTTCCAAAAAGCAATAATTTGAGTTAAGGGAATAAAAAAAATCGCAAAAAGCCAAATTAGGTAAAAACGGTGAATGGGTAACGACTTTTACGTTATTTTTTGGCCAAATAATCTCGTATAAGAAAAAATGTGTGAGACGGCGCATTATAGTGATGCAAAAACCCAAAGTTTTCTTTCCATAAATCTGTCCTTTTTTAACGATTCTCCCTCAAATACTTCGATACGCCAAAATAGTATTCCGTATTGACCGTCTGGACTGTTAAGAAGAACTCGAAGAAGAGTGTACAAAGCTGAAGAAAACAGTCCACATAATTTTGATTTTTGAGTGACTTAGGGGTGGTATTTTTTGGGGTTTTGGCTCAGTTGGCAAGCGTCACTCCGAAGATGGTCGATTTTTTCCAAGTCATGTTTATACACCTACGTCTAATTATCTATAATAATGCGCTGAATGGCGGTATCGTTTAAAGAAAGCTCTCTTTAGTGACAGATTTGGATTGATCTTTTTAAAGAAAACTAAGCGAAATTCGCAGAATACTCCTAAGATCGACTAGTTTACACAGTTGCCACAAACAAACTACATGTCAGATTGCTCTTAAAATAATAGTCGTTCCAACCTTTAGAAGAAAAATAATATTTTATCTTTTAAACGCAGTTTTTTTAAATAACAATTTATTTAATTCAAAACATTATAAATAAAAATATATGTGCAATTAGCATTTTGTATGTCTCCCTTAATTTTGAGACATGATAATGATCGGGCATGCTCTTCATACAAGACTCATAGGTTGACTTTATGTATGTCAAGATATCGGTGCCCCACATATATTTTGTTTTTTTTTTAGAACATGTTTATTGGAAAATCTGAAATAATTCAATTTACTTTTAAGGAAATACCAAACATTTTAAATTATTTTTTTTAATTTAAATAAATTATTGGCAATTCTTGATGGAATTCTATTGTAATGATGTAATAACTTATATTTACATATGAGTTACATTTAAGTGGAAGTGTACCAAGTACTTTTAAAATTATTACTTATGTAAATATAATATGTAAATATAAATAATTTTCTCTATTTCATGTGCCAGCAGTTCGTACGAACTATGCCCAGAACTCTCCACTTATACGTTTTGCTAGTGAATATAATTTGAACTTTCCCCTTATTGATCCATTTGATTGTAAAAAAATAACATTTAAAATGCGCGTCTTAAAACATACTTTTTTGTCTTATACTTAGTTTCAATAATAAAGTTTTATTTTATTTTATTAAATTTTATCTCTAATATTTAATATTTTATAATTATTTATATTTTCGATACCTGACACCCTCTTTCGAATATAACACCCACACACCCACCCTCTCACTCACTTACACTCACACAAACACACTAGTATGTATTGTACGTGTATTTAATGTATTTCTGTGGATATCTGTCATTGGTTTTATTCTCGGTATATGTTATTTGTTATATTTTTATTAGATTGTATTACTGTTGATATCCCCAATAAATAAAATAAAAAATAAATAAGTTATTACATCATTTTCAATTGGCTTAAGCTCCGAATAATTTACGGGCTAGGGAATATGAGTTCGATTTTTAGTGGGCTTTTATATAAGCATTATTAATGTTTTTTTCACAATTTTAACATTATATTTTGGTTCTTCATTTTTTATAGAGTGCAAGTGATCCCCTGTCAATTTCGCCTCGCATCGAGGGCAATTAAGTGCCTCGCAATACGTTTATACGTTACAAAGCATTCATAGTTTCCCCTACAAAACATATTGGGCCTGGACCTTCCACACTAATGGAAGCCCAAATCATGAGGGATGGGGAATATTTCATTCTGGTTTGTACATAGGACTCATTGCACCCCTCACCCGATCGCTTGCATACGAAATAGTGAGTCAGTGTCACAATTACGACTCGTCAGAGAAATTTCGCCCTTTCCAATCGTCAAGAGTGACGTGGTGAAGTTTATTGGCCTTATTAACCCGTTTTTTAAATATTTTTGTATTAAAAGAGGCATTTTTGTTAAGCGCTTGCTTTTTAATCCAGTTTTGGCAAGTCGGCGTTAGTTAAATAGTTATGTATTGATATGTCCACACCGCTTTCACGTAATTAAATGTGAATATTTTTATTTGTCCAAAACGGCTTCTTTTGACAGTATATACTATTTTCCGATCAACTCGAGGACTAAATTTGCGACTCCCCCGATAATTTCTGGGCCTGGTGACCGTTTGATTTTTGCCCCTTTTCAATCGGGCGCTTATCTTATGCACAGATACAATGCTAACCTGTCCTTCTCAGCAGCTTATCTTATCAAATACATTCTAGTTCTTGATTTTATACATTTTGAAAGTTTCTGTTATCCCATTTGATAACGGGAAAAATGGAAAGGGAATAAAACGAATAAAACGCATGAAGCACTGTTTTCGATGTATTTACACTATTATAATAATTTATTAGGAAAAGTAGGGTTAGAGATGATTAGATTTTGGACAGCATCACAAATAAATAGATGTTTAAATATCTGTACATCTTTATGATCATAAATTAATAGGAGCACAGTCATGAAATCGATTTTAAATATCACTATTTTTCACATATCGTGGCTATACAAGGAAACCGGTAAACGGCAAAAAAATGATTAAAAAACAGATTTGCGTAAATTAAGTTTTAAAGTTTGGTTGTTCATTAAAAATCAAAATTTCTAATTTTTATATGTAACATTTATTATTCATTAAACATTTATTTGTGCATTACAGAATACATATGAAATAAAAAGCAAAAAAATTTTGAGAAAAAAAATAATTAAGTAAGATAAGAAAAATAAAATCCGCATTTAGCTGATTTTCCTTGTGAAGAAACTTGTACTGGTTAAGTTAACCGGCGATATTGTCTAACTGAATTTGAGTTGTATCAAATTCAACGCTGTCTTGATCTTCAGATAAAGCATCTATCACATTAGCAAAAGTTGACAGATTTTTGTACCAATGATGGAATTTTTCGGGAATGACTCCTGTTTTGCATAACTTTAACCAGTCTTTTTTAACATGGTTTTATATCTGTAGTAAGGTTTTATTACGGCAGATATGTTTACTTCTTTGAAAACTAGCTTAACTCACATAGTGGTTGTTTTTACTTGTATTAAAAACTATGAATGTGATATTGTTTTAGTAACAAAAACGAGACAAAGACACTTAACCGTTTTTCCTTGTATATTTATTATTAAAATCATAAACTTCAATTAAAAAATAATCAGATTTGAGAAAAAATGCTATTTATACATTTTTAAGCTCTACAATTCTCTGAATCTCAGTTAATGGTGGTAATATCATTGAACCGACTATACTTGTAGATAACGGATAAAAATTTGAAGTTAATGATATTTATAACTCAAATATACCAAAAACGTAGTTAACCGTTTTTCCTTGTATACCCACGATATTTTAGTTTGGAATAAAGTGTTTATTATAATAAATTGTCTAAAACAATGCTATTAAATAAATATTTCTCTTATTTTCACAAACTAAAAATACTATTGACAATTTATAAATACTAGTTTTTTTAACCATTTAGAAGGTATTTTTTTTCATTTTAAGCCACAATTGGAGAGAGGAACTATATTCAACTTCCAACCTGTACGAAAGCTGAGCGTAGGCTCTGTATGTAAACATTTTTTTTTACTTGTTTACAAAAAAAACACAAAATGGTAAATGTTACAGTATAAAGAAAGAAAAAAATATTGTTTACTTGTTTTATAGTAATAAAAAAAAAATGAGAAGGTAATTTCTTCCAAAACCAGTGAATTCCTATAACTGTCGAGACTTTCATATTTTTTAATGAAAAATTGATGTTCTTACACAATAAATAACCTAATTGAAACAAAACCCTTTACAAAGAGAAAAAGGTTGCGTCTCATAAAACGAAATAATACCGACCAAAATGGACACCAAGTCATTGGAACAAAAGGCATAATAGCACTACATACGTGCGTTTCCAGAAACTATCTACCAGCCAGTGGGCCACATGGCAACGATATCTACCTACTGTCTACAAAAGCTTCTCTTCGGACATCTATCTCCCTTTGTTAACCATGGAGTTGAAACAGTGTTTGATTTATTTAGTTTTTTATTGATTACTTCTTGGCATGAACACTTGACCAATTTACTACTCTACTCTATTTTTTATAAATTTATTGATATTGTTTTAACTTTGCTGGAATTCCACTCGTACATGCGCTTTGTAGCTGCACGATGATTGGTTATCTAGCTTTCATATATCAACTTTAAAATACCGAAATTTTTTAAACGGGGTCTAGAATTCCAATCGTCTATGCGCTTAGTAGCTGCAAGGCGTGTTGTAATCTTACTCCTTTTTATTATTCATATTATTATTAGTTTTTAATACACTAAATTTATTTGTCAATTTTTAAAATGTGTAAATGGAGGCTAAATTTCTAACTGTCCATGCGCTCTGTAGCTGCAAGACGTACTGGAATATTTATTAATTGTACAGCGCCCTTGAGGTGATTTTCACGAAAATGGCGCTTTATAAACTATCCAACTATAAAGGTATGTTAAAAATAATTACAAATTTTGAGTCCATTATTGAGACCTAATGAAATAAAATATATTGGGCACGTGTTCAGTAATGCCTTCGCTTACTCGAGTCAGCGAAATGAAAATGATATCCGATTTTACTTTACTTTCTGTAGAATTTATTGCTGACTGGTCCAACGGTTTTGCAGTTATATCAAATAGACTACATCTACCCCCGCCTATTCAACACTGGTTTAACTCAAAACCAAAGCTTGAACCGTTCAAAATTACAAATTTAATCCCCAAGTTGCAGTGGATCGTTACTCAAGAAATGGAACAAGGTATTTTCTTTAGACTTTCTTGATATCTAATCGTAATTATTCCACGATTCAGTTTCAATTAAATTTGGAAACTTTTATTGTTTCTGCGGTTATTTGACAAGATTTCTTGGAAAATTGTTTAAATTGATTGAAGGAACAAAGTTATCGTTAATAATTACTGTTGATTGCTTCTTCTAATACTTTAAACGCCATTTTTTAGCTCAGCCAAACTCAATTGAATGTTTCGACCTTGCAAGCAATAAACAACCAAAATATATTGAATGCGTCAGAATTTTTGTAGACAAGGCTGAACTTCACTCCCTAGAAAGTCATAAGATTGACATTTATATATATAATATGAAAGTCTAGGCTTTTACGGAGCTTATAACATGTCCTTGACAAGTTTAATTAGCCACTTTACAAACTTTGTGACTTGTAGCATTCATCATTCTGCCCATGTTTGAACATCCACTTTTCCGCAACAGGACAAAAACCCTGTAAATACCAAGGCATTTAAAATAAGTAAATGGTTTAAAATAACAATATCTTTGTCACACAATAGTAACGGAAAACCTGTTAAAGAATGGATAAGAAAGTTTATTTAGCTCTTGTAAATACCTGTCTGTTCATGCTCCCTTTTCAAATATGATTTGCATCTCTTTTGGGATATTCTTGTCAATCGTGATAAACTCGTATTTACTGTTGAGTATTTAAAGAACTTATTGCACCTTGGTTCAAAAGAACATTAATAGTCAAAATTATGTTCAGTATTTCTTTTTTTTGTTGATTCAACATCAACTCTGATGATGGTCGCTGGTATACGATTTGAAACGTCGGATTTTTTTCTAAAGTGCCGTGTGGTAAACGACACACGGCACTTTAGAAAAAAATTGTTTCAAATAATGATGTTCAACTTGTGTGCACTCGTGAAGGAAAGCCTCAAAAATGTTCATAACAATTTTATCACCACCTGCGTTGCAGGATCTACCGATTTTGGAAGCAATCTATTGATCTACCGAATTTGATAGAAATTCTACCGATTTTTCTACCGATTTCAATGCAAATAAAACGAATTCACATTTTTATAATTTATTGCTTGTTTGCTCACTTCGACTGCCATCAGTTGCTTATTTAAAAAACTGATTATCTATCTTACATAAGTATAAAATGAATGTTATATTAATTATGGAATTGGCTTGTATTGTTGAATATAATATGGTAAAATAAATCATGGCATAGAATTTCATGACATTATTGAAAAATATATATATGTCTATTTTATGAAGTGAAATGTAGAGGGATCACTTTTCAAATTGAAAATACTGGCTTCATTTTCAGTTAAATATCTATTTAAATTTAGTTGATCATTGTTTTAATAGTTTGTTCAGTATTTCAGCATTTAGCAGTTTTTAATAAGTTTTATGTTGCACTGAAAGAACTTTAAAACGTTAATTATTTCTTTGTTTGGCAATAAAAATACTATATATTTTGATAAAATTGTATCATTCATTTAATAAAATAACATTTAAAATTTCAATTTATGTATTTTATTATTATTTTTCATAAGAACAAACTCAAATATTCCTTTTCTTAAATGAATATTTAAGTATTGAAATTAAATATTTTACTTTTTTTTGTAAGAAAAAGAAGACACTATAAATCACTTTATTTTGTTGATTCACTTATTGCAGTCCTTTTGGTTTTCAATTGTTCATTTACTAAGCGTTTTCAACTATTTAAAGCAACGGCCTTAGGCAAAACGGTGCTTTAATTTCGAACACCTGTCAAATTTATTTTTGCCCCCCTCATCCCCTCCTACCCCCTCTCCCGAATCTACCGAGATCTACCGATTTATTTTTCTGAATCTACCTTTTTTCACTTGATCGGGTCTGGCAACGCTGATCACCACTATGACGGCAAAGCTCAACAAGTGTGGACGTTTGAGTAATTTTCCTCCGAAACATGTCATATTTGGCCGAGCTTTGTTTAAATTTTTTACTTCGTAGACTCGACTTTGTAAAACCTACGGAAGTGGATTTGTCCATCTGATTTATCCCTTCAATGCTACGATATAAGTGATTTTTAATCGGTTTTTAATTTTATGTATAATATCTGTGCTGACACAAAAAAGGGGCATAAGTCGGGTTTTTTGTCAAATTGAGTTATTAATATAATTGGACACTCAATTTACCGATACTCAAGTAAAATAAAGAAAGGTAAATAAATCATCATCATAACGATGAAAAAGCGATTTTATTTTTGGGCTTATGTCGATATATGTAAAATAGTATAAAAAAATAGACCTAAGTCATGCCTTCTTACAAATATTTTGATCGAATTTGTAACATGGAATACGGGCACAAGTCAACTTACGCCCGCAGTGCAACACAATAATATTAATCTATGAGATTGAAGTAGGACACTAATTTAATATTTCATCGATCGGCGTTTTTCCACTATCAAATGTTAACGTCAAACGTGAATTGTCCGCCTGCGTAGTGTTATCATTGCCGCATATTCCTGTTATAAGACTTAAAAAATAAAGATAACGTCGTATCAAAGATGTCTAGAGCCAAAAAAATTATCATCTTAATTACGTGATGAGTAAAAAATGTAAATGTTCAGTGAGATAACGTAATGGTACATAATATTTTCAAGAATACCAATAAAAGCAGAGGAAGGATCAAAGCAAAGTGAACGCGGTCAAAATGCGATCTCTTAAACTAATGTGAGGGAAATCAACGTATGACAGGGTTGCGAATAATTAAATCAGGCGAGAGTGTAAATCTGAGTAAGGTTTAATTGATAAAATTAAGAAAGGGTCTCTGTAATGGTTTGGTCATGATATCAAAACAAATTTGTATTTGGTATGCATCATAATAAATCTAAAACCTACCTTCATTACTTATAGAAACAATTCAAACCATTTTTTTTATGTTGCTTTGCAATAACTTATTATATATTTTTATTTATTATTATTATTATTATATTTTTTTTTTTACAATTTTATTATTACAATTTTATGATTACAGCAATATACAAGTAATTATTAATACGACAAATTAATTCAGTAGTAAAAGTAAACATACATTTTTTATTATTTTTGCTGTTGGTTCGTCTAAACTGCCTAGCTAGGGATAGCTTCCCCGTTCTAAGGCAGTAAATTATGTATTTTATAATCATATTCAAAAGTATTTACAGTTTCATTATAATGTGCGCTTTTTCAGTCTTAAAGGTAAACAATTAATATCCAGAGAAAACATAAATAATACCAAAATCTCTATATCCTAAGTCATTACTAGTAAAACAAGCAACCAGCTCACGTCCTTCTACATCGGACAACAAACTCTCTGACTCCCTCCAACCAATATGGATTAAGAATGCAGTCAACACCTTCCTCAGCCTGGCAATCCCACCACATTTCCACGAAACTGGGATAAGGTTATATACCCTCGGGCCTATATAATATTGCTGCCTTTGAGCCAAAAAAGTATTGACTCCTCTCTGTAAAATCAGATCCTTATTGGAGTGTCTAGTATTATGAACATGACAAACCCTTGCGTATTTTTCTCTGTTGAGATGTGTGACCGCTACTGACCTCAATATATACTGACGAATATCCAGCACTTGAAATTATTTGAAGAGCGAATCACTCGGGTATCGGTATGGTTTTTTTTAATATAACTCTTAACACTGATTTTTGAGCTATAGCTGCTGAAGTCATAGTCGTTTTAGTGCAGCTTCCCCAGCCAATCAGACCATACGTCAGTATTGAATTTACCAATTCATAAAACAATTGTTTTAGTTCTTTGATCCTTAGTATATTTCTTAAAGGTAGAGTATTTCACAAGTCAGGAAGAATGCTACCATTGTTAACAGTTTCGTTAAAAAATATTTATGAATTTTACTTACTGAATATATAATATTACATATCCTTTGTATTTTTTTATTTCATTTTCTTAAAATAATTTTATATGGTATTTTTATCATTGTTTGTAAACCAAACAAATAAAAACGATTTCGGGCCCAAAATGGGGCTGAAAGTTTAAACTATGGTACATAATGTGGGTACAGAAAGAAATTAAATTTATCAAAAAAATACATATTTTTATTTTTCATAATTAATTAATAAGCCTTATAAATAAAAAAAACTAAATAAAAACCTAATGGCTTGCAGTATTATTTATTTTTATTTTTTAACATAAAATAAGTAATTAGGGTGGATTTTTACGATTGTAACTAGTTTTTTTTTTGTTAATGGAAGTTAACAAAAAAGAAATAAGTTTTATTTTTATTTATGAATTTCGGGTTTAAAAATGAGCACATGCAAAACGGCTCCCATTTGGCGTCACATCATTTTGACTGAAAAACGCGTGAAATCTAATGGGCGGTTTTCGCAGGAAAACGATCCATTGCATTGGCTACGCCCCTTATACGTCACTATCCGGTTAAATTTTGAACTTTGTATGTGACCGTTTAAATTTAAACAGAACATCGCCACGAATCTCGACGTCACGTTTGTCAAGATCAAACATGTCACGTTTTTGAAGACATTTTTTTTAGATAATGTATGAAAACAGTTTTCCACAATATCCATATTGATTTTGAAAAAACAATCAATTTTTAGTAATCCATTTCACATATTTTTATTAGTATTCATAGTATGTGATTAGCCTCCTCGGACCCGAGGCCTTGTTTAGTATATACTTGATGATCTTTTTTTTTTAAATGATTCACTTGAAGAAAAGAAAGAAAATAAAAATATATTTTCATGAAAATTCCTAACAGTAAAGGGTGGGGGGAGGGTATCACATACACATACAAAATTACTAAATAATGATAAATTCATTCTAAATTATTTGTGAAATAAAGATAGCAGTTTCGATCTTGTGTAAAGCATAGGAAAACCTTGCATTGTGGACAAAAAACAAAAGTCAGAGCATTACATCCTGGAAGTCGACACTTTGAGCGGTTTTTCTGCTCATTATTTTTCATCACTGGTAAATGCTTTGCCTCTTTAGCACGAAGATCTTCATGAGGCAAAAGCATGACGCTGCGTCTTGCTGGAGGCTCATTGTCATCATTACTAAGATTGTTTTCATCCCCCCCCTCTCTTATTTTGACGTGCCAATCCAGCTACTAAATGGCAAGCAACATCCCACTTGAAGGCGTAATAATCCAGTACGTTTTTGCGAGGTAAAACTTTTATGGCTTTTAAGCGATATTCTAGCCATGATGCAGCAATAGCTAAATCAAATAAGTGATATATAACTCTCTCTGTCCACTTATTAGTTTGATTCCTCGTCCCATATGTAGATATGACTCTGTCAAGTAAATCAACCCCTCCCATAAATTGATTGTAAGAGTTTGCGCAGGCTGGTTGAGCTACCGTTATGTGAGCTTTGTCCGTTTTTGACCATCTCTTACATTGATTGAGGGGTTTTATGGCCTTTGATAAAGAAGCAAAATGAATTGTTTTGCTATCAAGCCATTTTACAATGGCAATTTTATCATCTCCCCTCACTACACAATCATAAGAACCACGACCAGTTTGTTTCAGCTGGGAATCTGTTTTGAAAATAGCAGATTTTGGCAATCTATTATTTCTTATCGTACCAGTTCCAAGAATGCTTCTTTCGTGGAGGTTTTCTAATAGTGGTATTGAAGTAAAATACCTGTCTATTAACAGTCTTGAGCCAGCAGGCAGAGTGTCAGCTAAATTTAGGACATAACGTCCTCCAACACCTATTTGTTGGGGTGAAGGATACAAGGCAGACTCCACTGACGTGCCTTTACCTTTGTAGAGAAAAAATCTAAGGGTATTCCTCCTGGTTTTCAACTCTACTGGGTTAGGCTTTCCTCTAATTACTTGCCTCTTTGAGCATCTCCCTTGGAATGGAATCATTTGCTTATCGATGGAAATATCCTCTGTTCTTTCATTTTGCATGCATTCCCTTTAGACTTGCATAATAATTGGCCTCACTTTCCAAAAACAGTCATTTTCTTTAGTAGTTTCCGTTACAGCATTGTCATCTTCTAATTTTAAATTTAACCGGATAGCAAAAAACCTGGATCTTATAAAATTATCGGCAACTAAGGGCACACGAGTTTGACGAGCCCAATATAGTCGTATTCGAGGATAACGTATAAGGCCAATTATGTTGCTTACTCTAAAGAAGCATTTAATTTCACAACCAGTAGTTGCGAGGGATTTTCCGTGTCGTTCTAATTACGTAATTCTTGTAAGGGAACATTATCAGCATCACTCCAATCATTATCAGAATAAATATCCACAGGATCCGGACTCAAAGGTCTTCTTGTTTACATGTCATCTTCTTCATCACTACCCCAATCATCATTGCATTCCAAGTCTGAATCATTAGGATCCATAGGTAGTAACAGCTCTTGTTCGATTTTATTTTCATTTATCTCTGAAATGAAAATTAAAGTTAACCTAAAGACCCGAGGTATCACGTATGATACTTCAAAGAAAAACATGAAATACTTCAATAAAATACAAGCCAGATATAATTTTATATCGTAATACTGGAGTAAACATACTAAAAATAATTTATAATACCATATTACTTGTGTAAAATAAATAAAATATCACTTACCTCCAATTTCTATACGAGACATGATGACAGCAAAAAATCACGATTTTTACTTAACAGTTGTGCTCATAGTAACTAGTTTAAACAAGTCAAAACAATTCCGTCGTTAAAACAGTTTCCTATTTGATCCGATACTCTGAGCTCATGTCACACAGCATAACCAGATGATATATTTCTGACGAAAACCCAAAGTATCATATACATATGATACCGTAGGCCCGAGGAGGTTAGTAGACAGAACGTTTCTATATTGATTTATTATTTATGTAAAAAATAATATATATATCTCATTGAATACATTTTGTTATTTTATTAGGTTAACCTTTTCTTTTATTTCTTTTTTATTTTATTCACATTTTTTAGATCTTAATTTTATTAGGAACTTTCTTATTATTTTAATTTTTTCTGTAGATATGAATCGAAAATTTTGATTTACTGTGTTTTATTTTTATCTTGTTTTCTTGTTTACATTTATGAACACACACTATTTATATGTAATTGGTTATTTTCTTTTATTTAAAATACATTCTAGTGAATTGCTATTCTTTAATTTAAATTGTAGTATTTTACTCTATTTTATTATTTTAAAAAAAGTCATATTTCTTTAAACTATTTTTATCTGTTCACTATTTTATGTTCATTATTTTATACGTATACAGTATTATATCTGTACTCTTTTTATTTGAGTATTAATTAAAACTAATGTCTGAGCACCCGATGACAAACTATTATTGAATAGTTTATCGGGACAAAATATATTTCAATACTTTGTTTTCTTTACAATGTATTAATATTGTAAAAATGTGTATATTTTATTGAATAAAGTCTCTATGAAAAAAAAGTGATATTTCCGAATTCAAATTTTGCTTCGTAGAAAATTTATCCTACTTCGCGCGAAGAAAAATTATATCATTACCACCGCAATTTTTGGCACATTAAAAAATGTATTTAAAAAGAAAACGTAAAAATAACAAATTTCATTATTTAAATACACTGCTGAATTTAAAACGTTGTGGCTGGAAGAGATCGATAAAACTATTTGATTTATTTTATTCTAAAAAAACACTAGTAAGGAAGTTCGTTTGTTTTTTTTATTGTTTATTTGTTAAAAGTCTATTCAACTATGTAAAAAAAATGCATCTTACTATCAGTGCTACGATTTTTTAAAGTTTTGTATTTCTGAAATTGCTCCGCGTGTGACGTCTCAAGTTCTCTTCTTCTCAGTCAGTTTTATGCCGATTGGTTCGTTGACGGTAAGTTAACCGGAAAATTTTCACAACACTCTTATCATTGGTTGATTCATATGAACTAATGACGTCATTCAAAGGAGTTTGTTTTTATTAAAGTATTTTTTAATATTTTATAGAAAAAAAAATATAATTTAATGCTCTAATTTTTCATAGGGCTGAAGTTCCTCATTATACATTTTATTTTGCCTTTTTTTATTTATACTGTAAACATTGGGGCGCGTGTATTCTTACGCTAATAACAAAATTAGGATATTATAGTTATAATACCTGCTGTGTAGCTATCAATATGAAAATTATACATTACGGAAGATTTAATCTCATTACACTCGCCAACGTCGAAATTTTAAGGAAACATTTCGCAATTATTTAATCTTCCACAAGTTTACCTATACCTTTCATGAATAATCGTATTACCATCTTGGCTCTCTGTCTTAACAGGGTGAATAACTTGCCCTTAAGAAGGCGCACACTAGTAAACTTTACTAATTCCATCATCTTAACCAAAATTACAACGTAGGAAAAAAGTTTTCATCATCAAGCGAAACTCATTAATTATTTTAAATAAATTTATTTACAAATATTTTTTGTTGATGGTAAATCTTTATAATTAGTTTCGTTTTGCCCTAAATCATTACAAATTATTAACGAATATTGACGATACTGATCTTTCACTCGGGTGGCACTACAGCTAGGGTTTCCAACCCTCGGACAATCCGGAATTCCAGAGTTCTTCCGGAAATGGCGGTTTTTTTAAAAATAATCTCCCAAATGCAGCTAAAATTTCCTAAAATCAGTTGCTGTATGAAGATATGAGTAATAATTTTTTGCGAAAAATGTTTGGCTAATTGTGTTTTTAGCGTAGAAAATCAACTTTTTTCAATAAATCGTGCGGATTCTGCGCGCAGTATAAAAAAGTATAATGTTAAGAGACACCTACTTGTGACGATGTTTATCACTGATACGTAATAATTTTTAAAATAATGTCTGATGAATAAATATTACTACCTTACATTCACAGAGACTAGACCACTGTGCACGTGCAAACCACTAGCCCACTGCGTGATATTGCATGATTGGCTCATTTTACACCACGGTAAAAATCTACTCGGCATATTAAAATACATTACAGTGGATCAATATTTATTGTTTTATAATTATTTATTTGTTGAATGCCTGTCAAATGCAATAATTAATACACCATGAGACCGACCAATCTCCAGTCGATTACTTTTTGTAGTTAGTTAATTAATTAAGTCGTTAAATATATATAATGATTTTGATAAAATTATCATAAAAATTTCTTTTGCTAAGTTTTACTTTAATATTCGAATTGGGTTGAGGTTTCATGGCTAGTTTTATAGACTCACAAATCAGAAGTTCAAGTTTTGAACCCCACTCTACCTCAACTTGATTACCATTTTCTAATAAAGAGTGATTTACAACTCGCTGAACAGAAGACGGAAACTAAGTGGTCTAATGTTTTTCTTTGATATTAAATGACTTGTTGGATTCTTCTGACCTGCTAAAGATGATTCAATTCCGAATACCTGTTAGAACTACTAGACATACTGTCCCATTTCATAAAGATATTGTTGCTACTAATTTTGCTATTAATTCACCTATTTGAAAATTGCACAGTCTAGGGAACCAGATCAGTTGTATTGACATTTTTGCCCCTGGCCAAAAAAATTTTTAACTTGCTATTAAAGAAATAGTTTAGGATTCTGATTGCTGTTTAAATATTTATGTTAATTTTTAAAATGAGATAAAGAAGTGAATAAATAAAAACACGTTAAATAAATATATGAACGTATGACTAGATAATTGTTTTTTAAAGTTTTTGAATTTTAAATAAATGTTTTAAATTTTTTAATATTTTAAAAGGTTTGATATTTTATTTCTTTTAAAAACAGTTGAGAACCCCTGCAACAATACTAACAAATCAATGATTTATGATTTTTGCTATTTCGAATATACCGCGATATCTTTTTTTTTTTTTTAATGCCTTAGTATGTTAAGTATTAAAATCGCAATGTTATTATATAGAACATTGTATAAAACAACTGTGCAATATGAAAGATATCTTGTTATTTAATAATTTTATAATTTTGTAATAGAACACTGTTATGTTAAATGTATTTATGTTCATGTTATGTTGACAAAAGGCATTTGTGCCGTGTACACTAATAAAATAAATAAAATGTTCACCAAAATTGAAATATTTGGGTTGATTATAAGAACGCTGATATATTTTTTTAATGTTTATTTGAAATAATGTATAAACTGAGGCTTTTTTATTAAAATCTTTAACTTTGAAGTTTTATATAAAAAAAATAATATTATTAAATTTGAATAGGTACAAATGAATCAAATAAATATCAATCGACTATAATTTTACTGTACCGTTTAGATAAAGATGATATGTGTGTAATAGGCTATTTTACGTCGGACATCGCGCAGCTGGTTTATTTATTTGGAAATTTTTGTAATAATGAACACACTTTACCGCGACGGCACCGCCCGGCGACGGCGTCCACTCCTCGTCCAAGTCACCCTCGCCCGCGTGGTATATATTTATTTATTTATTATATACATACGGCCTAAGCCAATTACAACAGTTACATGAAGAAACATAAATGCAAGAAACTTAACAAAAAGAACATAAAACTATTTAGCAAAGACAAACAAGGGCAAAACAATAATTTTATCCAATATATTAAAAAAAACGAACGACCAAAAACTTTGAGCTAAACCATGCCAATCCAACTTCATCCCACACTGTTTAGTCGCGAAGAGATCTACGAAAAACCGGAAGATATATCCCGAAAAATTCCAAGTCGTGTGATGAATTGACTAATCTACACATTCTGGACATTGAGGCATAAAAACCAAAGTTGCTCATAGAAGATTTTATAAATAGCAGATTTTGACTTCTGGTGACACGGTTGGGAACATGAAAAGAAATTGATTGCAACAGAGATGGGACATCACTTAAAGCATTAAGTATTTTGAAAATGCGTATAAGGTCCATCTCAGTTCTACATCTCTCCGATGAAGACCGATAAGGAGATTTCTCTATTTCAAAATAAGAATAATTACCCCTTTGTAATCCGAGCAACCATGCCACTTTTCTTAAAAAACGGTGTTGGACAGACTCAATATGATCAATATGAGTCCAGTAGAATGGAGACCAAATAAGAGAAGCGTATTCTAGATGGGGTCGAACTAGTGAGCAATAAAGAGTTTTGATGGTATTCATATTTTTAAAGTCCGCCGTCACTCTATTGATAAAACCGAGAAGTTTGAGATATTTGTTTACAATATTATCAATGTGTTCACGATAGGAGAGTTTACTACGAGTATCTAAAGTAATGCCAAGATCCTTTATTGACGAAACCATTGAACGGGAAGTATTTTTTAGTTTGTAGTTGAATTGTATAGGTTTTTTTCGTCGCGTCGTCGCGAGAAAGATATTATTTTACATTTGTCAATGTTAAGTTGAAGACAATTGATGTCGCACCATTCATTAAAACAACTAATATCATGTTGAAAAAGAAGACAAACATTGGGAGATTCAATCAGTTTAAGTACCTTAATGTCATCAGCAAAAAGCCAGAAGTTTGTATTTCGAAAAACATTGATAATATCATTTATAAAAATATTAAATAATAATGGAGCAAGGTGGGCTACTTGAGGTACTCCAGAAGAAACAGTGATTGGAGAAGACAAATGTTGTGTTTATTTTTATACTAAACTTATATTCCATTTGTTTTCTATTTTATTTTTCAGATTTTTGGTAGATTAAATTGGCAACCCTAGCTACAGGCCATATCGTTTCTTCCTGCAACTTTCGCCTCCAGCTTCGTCTGTCCTCGGGCGCCGTCTTCCTATTCGCCACCTGCAGAAGCTGCGCTGCATTCTTTTTTACTTCTTCGTGTGAAGATAATTAACAACTGAGATCGAGAATCTTTTCGATAAGGTAAATAGAAGCCGAGGCAATTACTGAGATGATTTTACACACAATGTAACTATTTTGTCTTTGCTTTAAATTAGTGTTTGCAATAATTGTTGAAAACGTATTGAATGAATACTTAATTAAACGAATATTCGTATTTTTACTAAAGAGCAACCTTATTCTCTTAAATCAATATTTGAAATTCGTTTTTATTCAAGGGTTTTCATGCGTATATTTTTCAAAACGTCTCGAACATACTATTCCTGAACTTCCTCTCAAATTCCACAGTTCTAAGATAAATTAAAAATACATACACTTTAAATATAATTTTTTCACCGCGCAATTTTTTTGGGTAAATTTATTACAAATGGCAGCAGTCTGAACATGTATTTTTTTCTCGGTAGAATAAAATATTTTGCATCCCCTTGTTTTTCGATGTGCCTGAACTAGCCCTTGAAAATGTGATGAAGGCCATTCATTCAATTTTTTTGAAATTTTTTTTTTTTATATGCGCGAGGAATTTGAATGAATAAATGGGATCAAAATTACGACGCGTTCTCAATTCAACATTTGCATTTAACATTTTAAACAATTTTTGTACCAATCACACGGCGCAATTTTCGTGAAAATTTGTTCAAGCTTCTGATCTGTATAATACCGCTTTTAGAATACATTCAGAGTATTGAACGTACGACAATACAGCTATCAAAAGTTGCTCAGTACGTTTTCTGTTGTTTTTTAGTCATTTTATGTACATTTTGTCGCATACATGCATTGCTTTTCAGAGTATGGTTATTTTCGATTGTACCCTCATACATGGTGGTTCATCTTTAAAAAAAACATTTGTTTCACTATTTTTTCTCAAAAATATATCGGCCTTAATTATACCGAATTCATAAAGTGGTAAAAAATCCAACAGTCAGTACGTTTGCCTACCATGCATTAGGTCAGGTTCAATTCCCGAAGAGGAGGATTGAAATTTAAAAAATATTTTGCACAATAATATTGCTAAGCGTTTTCTTACCTTAGCGGTTTCTTATCTTAGCGTTTTCTAACCTTAGCGTTGTAATAATATTTAAGATACGCTGCGGTTGGTGCAAAAATGTAGTGCCCAATGCCCTATAGGGTTTGAAAAGGAAAATATGAGATTTTTTTTCTTGTGTGACTTTGAGATTATCAACTCATTACAAAAACATTAAATAATTCATTTGAGCTTAATTTAAATGTAACTTTGTTATTTTTGATAAAAAATTTGAACTAAATTGTTTTGGGTACAAATGATTATCAAAAATTCCTTTAAATTTAGTTAGCAATTTTGAAAATGTCTTAAAACCCCAATTTTTTATGACTTTACTGATTTGTTTTAAATGATTTAAATAGCAAAGTTATCAAACAGCCTGTTTATTTATTTACTCAAAAAATCTAAATTTGTTAAAATGAATTAAAATTTTGGATAAATACGACCGCATTACTACAAAAGGTACAAATGGTTGTTAATTGGGTTGTGTTGGCCATATTGAGTTAGGAACTCAATAAAGAACTCAGTATTCTAATTAAGTTTGACAATATAGAAACCAATATTCATGTAATATATGATCTTATCAAAAATAATATTTTAACCATTAATTACCGCTGCTTATCGCATTTTTTTGAAAGTGGGTGTGCGGTTTACAGAAATTAAATAACAATTGTAAATATTATAATAACACACATAAAACAAATATGTTTTTAGTTATTTTTTTGCTTTCTACCAGCCGGTTTTAAAGCTACACAAGTTAGTTTATCAAGGTTTAATATTATATCGACAAATATGTGGCTAATAAGTCAAGTATTTTTGTCATGTTGTTCTTAAGATAGAAAATATGAAATGTGATGGATACTATCTTAAAAATTAAACAGGAGTGAACTATTATTTTATTACAATGAATAACCACTAAGTTGGTGCTTCAAATGTTAGTTTTATTGTAAATATTACAAATTAAATTAATTACATTTGCACTGGTTGTGTGATGGTTAGCGAACTTGACTATGTTGATGAAAGGTGATAACAAACGCTATTTTAGTGGGTTGTTCAATATCGTAACTATCCACATGATGTACATTATCTACTTTATCAACCTCAGTATAACGAGCTCAGCTCTTCCGATACATCGATACATATTTTAATGATGAAAAAAAATGGTAACATTTCAATTTTTGGTTAGAACTTATAGGAAAACAGTATTTTCAGAATGTGGTAATGTTTGTAGAATAATAATTCATTAAATTGGTAAGAATTTCACCATAAGAGACACATATCCCTAAAAAGACGAAGAATTTATTTTTTTTAAAGATATTTTAGTCAAGATCAAGAAATCATTGAGAAATGACCCAATTCGAAGCGTTTCTAAAGTCGCATGAGAATATAGCTTTTTATGTTGAACAATACATAAAACATAAAAAATAAATAAATGAAATTGATTTACTGTATTTTAACTGATGTGAAGTCGACTCACGAAGTTCAGGTTCGAGAAATTGCAGTCTTTTTTAAGCTTTATTTTATAACCTTTATAATATCCTTCATATGTACGTATCATTATTTTTGTAATCATTTTATTTTAATATTGCAATTATAAGATACTTGATATTTTTTTACTGTTTGTGGTTTTTGCAACATGGTGTGCGTATGTTTTTTACGGAGAAAATGGGACAATTGCCATTACACAATGCTCATTGCTTTCATTCAGAAACCATAATGTAGAAAACAAAAAGAACAACGTTGTACAAAAATTGCAGCCGGGAACAGCCCGCAGCAATGTAAAAATATTAGCTTATTGTAATACGAGACTTTGTGAGATTGCTTATTGTTCTTGGTTTAAGGTATATTATGTGAAAATGTATATTTTTATTTACGGACTTATTTAGTCCAAGTAAACAGATTTCATCTTTTTAAATAAAGGTACTTTTGAAATAAAATGCAAACAAGAAAGTTAAAGGACAAAGAAATAAAATAATAAAATCTACCTTGAGATGGTCTATTTTAGAGCTTGTTTAAATCTAGAAAGACTTGAACCAAAAAAGTCCACATCTTGTCCCTAGAGTAATGTGACACAATCGGGATATCGGTACATGCAAGCCATATAATGTACTGTGTTGATCAAAGAATTATCACTTTGGAACCGGTGGATAGTTACATTAAATGCCACTCGTTCTAGTTATGATAACACATCAATCAACCCATGTAGTAAACTTAACATAAATATGGATGGAGTCAATGTTATATCCGCGTTTTTGTAGACTTGAAATTTTTAACATTGACTCCATTTCCCCGTTTGTTTAGTCTCCCCTCTTGAGTCCAATAAGTATGAGTATGGGTCCTTAATAAAAATCTTTATAATTATTCTTTCAGTCAGAGGCTATGCCGGTCTATCTGCCGTAACGCATTGTCCCATTTTCAGCTTAGAGCGATTGCTAGAACTACAGATTTTTATAAAATGACAAAAATGCTCAATTTAGATTAATTAATTTACACTGAAAAGTTTTAAACTTTAAGTTTAAATTTAACTACAATTTACATCAAATAAATACATGAGCGTCAAATAATTAAACTTGCCAACAACCCAGGACTGTCGGAAAAAAACAGTTTCGTGTATACAGCAATAAAGTTCTACAATTCACTTCTCAATGATTTTAAAGATATACAAAACATATACGCACTTTAAAAACACCTTTAAACAACTGTTCTTACATTTAATGTGACGAGTGATATGTGATGTTATTTTATCGACTTTTATTCGTGTCATAATATATTATATCCCCTCACACTAGCACTTTAGCTGATTTAGAATATTTTGTACAAATAAAATATAATTTGTAATGTAGGATATAATTTAATGTATTTTGTCATAAATATTTTTATTTTTTTTAAAAAAGGGTGGAAAAAAATTATAAATGCCATTTTTTTTATTTTTTTTATTTATAAATAAATTGGAGATATTGATAGGAAAACATTATTTCTGTAAAACACAACTGTCAAATTCTCGTTAATGTATTATTTTATGGGCAACAAACCCACGTTTTATCTCATCAAAGTCTGATTGTATACAAATAAAACTTCCCGTAGACTATTTATACGTCTTCCCAAAAACTTATTTTAATTCACATTCTTCCGGTTATCTGGAACCGAACAGTTGCGTTGGAGAAATAAGGCGGCGAGAAAGTTAAAAGCTTCCGGTGAGAGGTGACGCGAAGAGTCTATGAGAAAGGTAAGTAAACGAAATGAGTATTTCGCGAGGAAAGGATATCTACGCCGACATCCCCCGTCAGGCTACCTCGCAAAGAAGGGACACCGGTAAATTTCAACCACTTCATATAAAATGGTTGAAGAAATCACGCATAGATAATTTTATCTCTCTCCCTAAAATGTCCTTTGTTTTTTAACTACCCGCTCACTTGGAGACGCGTTTAATTGGGGATCTTAAAGTTGAAAATAAACCGGTAGGAGGGTACGTCTTTCCTCACATTGCTATCAACGGAATGAAATTATTAAAAGAGCGAAGCGTTCTCAGCCAAGACGAAACTTTTCAACGGCGTTTTCCATAAATTATAAACTTTTTTATTGTATTATCTTTGGTCTGCTAACGTGGCTCGTCAAAGAAAAACGAATAACCCCTATAATGAAAACACTCAGAGCGATAACATGCATTTTTTATTAGCTCTGTTAAGTACCTTTACATATAGACAATGTACAACCGGCGTTGTAAAATCCTAATGATTAATTCATAAAAAATATTTTCAGGAATTCCAATTCCGTGTAGACATGGCTGGATTTCACTCCCCAGGGAGTTTTTAAGATTGCAATTTATAACAATGGAGCTCATTGTCTCTGTTGCAATACATTTCAATCTTACTGATATTTAAAATGTAGACTTGTTTTTTTGGCCAAAGGTACTCAAAATATTTTTGATTTAACAAACTGGTTTAAAAAAGTTTGAAAATTTAAAAGTGTTATCGGGCGTTGCTTAGTATGTAAAATAGTTCAATCAAATAAATCTCACTCACAGTCATAAATGTTTAAGCACTTTAACTTTAAAAAATCAAAAAAACGAATAATTAAAAAAATATAAATGTTCAAATTTAGGCAGAATGATGAATGTTACAAAGTGTGTAAAGCGGCCACTAAAATCAGTCAATTACATGGCATGAGCCCTGTCAATGCCTATACTACCGTATTTCTTTACTAAAAATGTTTTGTCTCTCTGTTGTAATTAATTTTAATTATTTTATCGTTTATATACATTACAAGAAAGATGTAGAACATTTACGTGAAGAGAAAATGCAATCCTGAAATTTTCAAGACTTATAAACTGTCATTGGTGGTTTTTTAAAATATTTAACTGGAATCGAACCTTAAATCTCAAGCTTTGCGGCCAAACGCACTTACCAGTAAAACGCGAGGCAGACTAATCTCCACTTTGTTTCATTAATAAGGATTTTTACCAGATAAAAGCCACCGAATCTAGAACATTTAATTTGGGTTCTGGCTTTATTTCACACTAGGCATGGGTATCTCGATTTTCAATCGGTTCTAATGACGAATCGAATGCTTTGAGCTGTATTTTAATTTTGAATAGGCGGCTCACAGCTCACAGCGGTACACTGTCAGTTTCGTTCAAATCGTACGTATACGCAACGCCTCAGGAGCCTTATGCTGAAAAAATGTGACATTTTGCCACCCACTAGACAATAGTCGATTGGGCATCTGAATTGCTTTGTCATAAATGCTATTCTCAAAAACCCTCTGACAATTTAATACCAAAAACGAATGAGAAAGTGGCAACACTTACAATTCCGTATTTATCTATGGCTCTCTTGCCACACGTTAACCTTTATTGTTTTTTGTTAGACTTCTTCGTTGAATATTTTGCGTTTACTAAGACATTCCAACATTAAAAATTTTTTTTTGCCTTTGACATAACACACATATACATGTTATTAGCAATATTTTATGTTTATGTAATGGATTTTAAAAACATATTGTATAATATACAGCCAGTCTGCTTAACAAAATGGACTTTTTACCCTTGAAAATAGACGCACTGTATCTGAACTATTAACAGTAATTATTAAATAATAAAGTAGACTCTTTTAACTTACTCGCCATAATTAATCATAATGTCCCCTTTCGCGTGACAAGAAATAAGTATTTTTTCCATCTGCCAGTCTGTAGAACTAACTATGCACAACACTCTTTCCTCTATCGTTTTCACTCTAACTAAAATGTTTTTTTTTCATCTAATGATATATTTTACATGCCCCTTAATTTATTTAAAAAATAAATTAATACTCGTTATTTCTGGCTGCGATACGATCCCACTT
Organism: Micrasema longulum; assembly: GCF_059751315.1. Classification (NCBI taxonomy): domain Eukaryota; kingdom Metazoa; phylum Arthropoda; class Insecta; order Trichoptera; family Brachycentridae; genus Micrasema; species Micrasema longulum. The sequence goes on from NW_028277556.1 coordinate 328,175, forward strand.
ACTATTGAATGATGCTTACACTTACACACCTGAACACTTACTCCCACACTAATACACAAACACACATCTACACTTAATCTCACACAAATACACATAAACACACCCTTTTGTTGAAATACAATTTAATAATATATATGATTCTTATTTAGAAACTTCGCTGCCCTGTCTTTAAACCGTATTTTTTAATGTTTAATTTTTTTTTCACTGTCGACTATTTGTTTCTTTAAAATAAATAAATATTGTTTATCTGAAATACGTAATTTGAAACTGGCGAGGGATAAAATAATTTTAAAATTATGTTTCTAGTGATGATATTGGATTAGAAATAAGAACAGTTATATTTGTTGCACATTTGTTGATACTCCATCATCAAAACATCGGTCAGTATTGTAAATTTTAAGTTAGAATACGACAAAAATACCTACTCGTCATTCAAACATGAATGCCGAGCGTATTACAAGGAGGAAGCCTGACAGCTGAAGTTCCGATGTCGCATTCGATTGTCAATGTCGAGTATTTCGGGGCACTTGAAATAAAGTCGATTGGTTTTCAGTCGACTACATTAGTATGGGTGGTTCAGGAATACTGTTATTCGTCGAATTACGGAAGTCGCATACGGTTCTAAAGACGAATGAGTCCAGCATAAGGCCCCAGGTCAGCTGACTCAGCACGTTAGCGGTGATTCGATGATCCATAAATTTATTTGAGGCGAACGGTGCGACTTGTATCGTTCGGCTCACTGCCATAATCGTTTCGCGCCTAGCTTGCGACTCGCGACAGTCACGCGACAGTCGCGCGAAATATTGTGTGCTTATCTGCGTGCCATTTTAAAACTCCGGATCCAGTACTTGGGCGGCGAGCTGACTTGCAACTCAAAAAAAATTGAGTTACGCACGCCTATTTCACACACATTCAATTTAGAATTGTATTTTTTTTCAGATTATTAATTAAACATTAACAAATAATTTGTTTGTGTAGTGTAAACCAAGCCGAATGTTTCAAAATTATAGTTATAAATGAACGTAATTATACAGAAAGCAGCCAGCCATAGAAAAGTGAAACTGAGGTAATAGCACATTTGTGAAAAGAGTGAATAATATAATCTACACAACATTTGGAATGTTTTTGACTTTGACGAATGATAAATAATGAATACATTACAATATATGAGATTGTCCAAATGTTTGTAAACAAAATACTGACCCCCTCGGGAGTCATTGTTTTTTACATTATTTTTTTTGTATTTCAAACTATATAATACATAATCTTATTCTGTATTTGAACAGTTTTAATGATTTTCTAAGTACCATAAGATTTTTCTGGTGATGTGGGTTTTTTCTGCAAATTGAGAAATGCCGTTTTTGTGATCGACAATATTTTCAGATGGTAATTATTAGAGTTTTTTTTTGTATGAAAGCGGTCTGGCTGTGTTAAGCAAAACATAGAATTGACCTTACTGCACCCGATAGCAAATATTTTTTTTCGAAATTGTTACTGGCTGCTTTCTGCATAACTTCTTTCAATTTACACCATCATTTTGATTTGATTTCATTCAAAGAGTTTATACTCAACAAAATTTATATTTCGGATGATCATATCTCTTTCATTAAAATTCACTTCATTTCAGTGTTCAAAGTTGATAATTTGTTTTCAAAGTAAATAAATGCACTGTAAATTCGTTCGGAAGATTTATTTGCCCGCCAACTTTATCACTCGGCACAAAACAATTAATGAAAACACATTAAATCATCTTTATAACTTAAATGGGTTACCACAGAACATTCATTACTTCAAATTTCTTTCAAAGTAAAAATAACTTAACTTTTACAATTAGCATGAGTAAGTTAGACGGTTAACGTTGAAACTTTGAGAAGTTTAATTATCGTCTTACTGTGAGTAGGTGACGATTAGTTTATTTTTTAACAAATATTATCTACATCAGTGGTCGGCAATTAGTTTTGGTGCTGGCCGTATAAATATTTCAATTATTTTTGGGGGCCACGCCACCTTTGACGTCACTCGTGCGCGTGCGAGCCAAATACAGCGGACTAAAAACCAATGTCCCTAATATTCTGCAATTAAATCATTTTTGAGACGAAAGAATACAATTTAAATTTTAAAACAAACATGTCAACTGCAATATTCGTTACCCTGAACATTCTAATTAACGGAATAAACAAAATAAAATCATTATTTGTGACGGCCGGGCTGGTACCATGGCCATGGTCCGTTCAGGGATCAGGCCGTCAATTGCGCTCGCGGGCCGCTAATGGCGCTCGCGGGCCGCCAATTGAACGAAATCATGCAGAAAGCAGCCAGCCACAGAAAAGTGAAACTGAAATAGTAGCACTTTTGTGAAAAGAGTAAATTGTTAAATCTGCACTACAGTTAGAATATTTTTTACTTTGACTAATGATAAATAATAATGCATACATTCATTTGTTTCATAATTCGAAAAAGAATTTAATGATGTATTCGACCAGTTTTAATGATGATTAAAGTCAGGCTGACCACACAATCGAATATATGCATTTTGCAGAAAACATCTAGCCCTAGTTAACTTCTGATGTATGTCGGGTCATTATGTATTGAACTAAATATTTAATATTTATATTAGATTACTTAATTGTAAAGAATCACTAAAATCATTTGTAATAATTACTTAAAATAATTTGAAAATGTGTTATGCGAATTATGGTGATTTTTTAAAATCTAGCTGACCACACAACCTTAAATGCGAATTTTGCAGAAAACATCCAGATCTAATGTTGAATGATACCTCATTCAAACTTTGAATGTATGAGGTGCCATTCTGTATTTAAACGCCTTTTTTATAATAATATACAGGTATTTTTAAATCAATGAATTTATACAATATAAATACTTATGTATTTATCAACTTTGACTAATAATAATAATAAGATTGTTGATCTACACTATTTAAATCACAAATATTTCAAAAGAGATAGAAAACGGCTTAAGTGATTATTTTGAAAGTGCGTTACATTTACCACTAAATTAAAAAATATATTTCTTATTTTTTTCAGTATGTTACTGCAACAGTACTAAATTATAATTAGTTTTTAAATTTGTCATTATTTAATTATTTACTTACACGTATTTAAATATTTTTGTTGATTACTTTTTCTGTTTTCATATACATAATTCCCGTTTTAATATAAAATCATTTACACAATATTTTTTTTCGATAGCAAAAAAGCTTGATACATCAAAACGAGTATTATACATAATTGATCTATAAAATTTAATTCTTATGATTTTTTTGTAATCAAACACATTATAAAAAAGTTTTTTTCAACTTTTAAAACTTAAGATTTTAAAAAAAAATGTCCAGCTTTACGCATCGATTTCAGACTAAGAAGGCTAATTTAGGGAAGGATAGGGGTTTGTGGAAGGCATACTCTTCTAACATTGTCAAGATTGTCTCTATTTTCAAATTATGAAAAGAAAAAAAAAAAGTTGTTTTGATAAAAAGTCTTTATTTTATAGTTTACCATGTGGAATGTTACTCTCAAGTTTCGCTGTGTGGCCCTGAAACACCGTGTATGAAGGAAAATAAAGGATACACAACTTAATAGGTGAAATTTTCTCTTTATTTTATTTCCACCAGCCATAACGTCCACTCCTAAGTCATTTTTGTTAACTGCGAACTCATATACGTCCTCCCAAGTCCGAGACTTTGTGGATACCGTATGCTCCTTCCAAACGTTAAATTATTTCAAAGTGAGTGATTCTGATCTATTTTTTGCTTTCAAATATTTACAATATTCAACATATTACGTGGAGCGTCATTTATATAGATAATATATCACTCGTTATAGGTCATGGATTTGAAACGACATAAATGTATTTCTTGAAAAGATGGTAATAATATGATAAATCTTAATAATAAAATGGAGAAGAAAAATTCAAATTCAACAGGCTATTCTCAAGCGGTATTCAGATAGAAAGTTCACTTTTTAGAGCTATAAATCCGGCATTACAAAGACGTAATACAAGCGCTGAACAACTCCAATAGAAAGGAAATGTCACTGAAATGCGAGCTGTCGAGAAAGAAATATGATTTATGTTTTCCATTGTGAATTATTTCTCATTTAAAATAAAGATTTTTATTTCACACTTTGCCGAATTCACAACAAGCAATAGTTTTGGTTCTAGTGTCGCTACATTTTTATATATTCTATTGTAAAATAAATTTACAGTTTTTTAGATATTTGTTTTTTTTTTTGTTAATTTAATTAAACTTATATTTGTCTGGCTATTGTTATTTACTTGTAATATATATTTCGGTTGTTTTCGAGGTGTAGTGTCAGCGCGTTTGCCTCCATGCAAGAGGTCTCGGGTTCCATGGTTGATATCAAATGTTTATTTACCGAGGTATTTTTACGCTTGAATATTTTATAAGTCCTGGACTGGCTCCTGAAGCGTAAGACTGATCATCTCAAGTAAGAACAATGATCAAGATACGCTGCGACTGGAGTACCAACCCAGTGCCCTATGCAACATTAGGTCCGGAAAGGAAATGAAGAAGATAAATTCATATTTTTTAATTAATTTTCCTTTAATACTTTTTTTTAAACTTTGTGTTTTTTTTATATATAAACTATTGTTATAATTACACGAAAAAAACAAGTTTTCTCTAACTTCGTTAATATTTTTTTTAAATTTAATGTACCAAAAGATACGCCTTTTATTGATTTTTTAGCACAATAATATGAAAGCGTATTCATTGTTTGAAACTATTTTGTTATAATACGTACATTTAAACTTTTGCCCTTTCATTTCGTTTATCTACTGTATATTATTTGATTTTTTTTTTTTTTACATTTTTGCCATTTTCAACGAGTTGTAAATAACCCACTATTAGGAATTGGGAATCGAGGTAGGGTAGAGTGGGATTCAAGACCACAATCCGATTCACACTATGTATTTTTTGTACGGTAAAAGGAACTTCTTGCCTCTTATATTTATAAACAAATAATTAAATCATATTTTTACAATAGAAAACATTTAAATTTATTTACCTAAACTTCCACGTCTATTTTTTTACCACTTGAAAAGTTTTATTGTAATTGTTTTCTGTATCAAAAAACTATCAAAAATATAGTTTTTGTTTCATTATCACAATTTATTTAACGAATTGAAATTTTATGGGGAAAATTTAATTTAATAAAAAAAGAAAATTTAATTTAATAAAAAAAGAAAATTAATAAAAAAGGGAAAAAGTAGTGAAGATTTTGTTGTTCAAATAAATAAAAACACTCGTTTTTAGTATTTATTTAAAGTTAATGTTGTGCATAAAGTAGATATAATATTTTATTTTTAATAAATGTAACAAAAACATAAACTTAACACAGTAAAAAATTATTTAACTACACATAATGCTTTTAAAGCATTTAACTTAATGGCAAATACCCAGCTTCGGTAGATTTTTCAATTCACAATTGTTGCGGTCTCTTGACAATTTAAGAGAGTGTCTTTTGGAATCCTTATATTGCCTCTTCTGATACAAGACGTCCTTGAAAAGGATGCATCCCTCTATATAATTTATTTTTATCTCCCAAAGGTAAACCCTTTTCAAACTTCAAACAATGCTTCCAGCGAAGAATTGTAGTATCGTGGAACGTTTCTGGAATCAATAAATCAGTACATTTAAGTAAATATTTGTATCTAACTATTTACCGATTTGTCAGCTTCGTGGTGTAGTGATCAACGCGTTTGCCAACCATGCAAGAGGTACCGGGTTCAATTCCCGATATGGTTGACATGAAATTTTGATTTAATGAGGTGTTATTAAACTAGCATATTTCATTTTACTCTGGACTGGTGCCTGAAGCCCATGACTGATCATTTTACAATGCACCATTGGGTATGGGAAGGGAATGCTAATGATGTTTTACATTTTGTTTAATGTCTTAACATATTACAACAAAGATAAATAACATTTTAAAGAAGGTAATATAAAAGTAAAGGCGTTTAAAGAGCTTAGGATCTGTCATTGGCTGGTTTGAGTAGCCACTTTACATGTGTTACGTGACTACTTAAGCCACTATTTCCAGATCTACTGGTTTCAAAGCGTACTTGTCTCTTAGCTAGCATTACTATAGAGATATAGAGATAGTGAGATTTGTATGTTAGTGTCCTGATGATGAGACGTTATGAGCCAACTGTTATAAATATGGAAAAATGACTATTGAATACATTGAGTATTTCTACTGACATTTCTTGGTCTTAATAATAAAAATACGTATATAGTTTTATTCCAATGTTATTTATTATCTCTGTTGTCGAAAGAACTACCGACCAGCGGCCCCTATTATAGTTTTAATCAAATTTAAATAAATTTTTTTTAAACATTTTAATTTTAATACTTCATAAAATGACATCTCTTATGTCAGTTTTTATTATATTTTTTTTTTTTTTTTTTTTATTTTACATATTTATTACAGCAATATAAAAGTAATTATTTATACAACAAATTAATTCAGTCGTAAAAGTAAGCATACATATTTTTTATTTTTGCTGTACATATACATTCAAACAAAACTTAAATTCATACAATTGTTATTACTTAATACTTAAATTATTTTAATTTTAACTCTATTATCCCAAAATTATATAAAATCATGGGTAACAACCCCTGCTTGCACTTGTTTATGACATATACATTTTTTGAGTCTCCTACTAGTCTGATGATTTCGGTCATGATAAAACCCGGTCACTGACAAAAATTTCAAATAGAAGCGATATAAAACTATACACGTATTTTTATTTTTATATTTAAAAAGACTCTGTATACAGTACACCAAAAATACCATGTTACCAAATATTAAAATTCAATGCGTAACGACAGCTTAGTTTAAACGTAAGTTTATATATACAATTTTAAAGCGCCTTATTTTTATTTTTTTTATTTTGTCTTTAAATAGTACAAACATAATAAATGAATGTCCTAATATTAAACTTAAATCTAATTATTATTAAAACATATACTAATTATTAACATTTTTAAACAATATACGTACAATTAAAAAGAAAACTTCTATGAAGCTAACACGAATAAGATTACTTTTTAAAACTTATCTGCTAAACACATGTTTTTTTAATTGACATTTAAATGAAACAGTATTTTTTTGCTCTCTTATTTCTTATGGTGTTTCCTTATAAAATAACTGTACAGCTCGGTGCATCAATGAGTTCTGTGTATTTTTAATTATTTTTCACAAAAATGAAGGTATATAAAAGACTCAAACATTAAATATAATTTATATTAAAAATAGTGATTGTTAAATACGGGAATTAGACGTATGCTTAAATTGTGGTTGGTATTTATACATTTATTGTATTAATGAAGTGTATTATCAACTACAAAATATTATTAAATATAATTATTGCAAATACATAGGATAAATTACTACTGGAAATATCTTAACTTGCGCCTTATTTTCCGCAAACTGCAAAACAGTGCTGTTTTGCTTGATACTGGTCATAATAATAATTTATTAATTTTATTTGGATTTAAATTTAATTCAAAAGAGAGGGAAAACATTTGTGAGAAAACGGAAATCTTGTTTTATAATCTGTCATTAATAATTATTTATTTTTTATTTTTTACATTCATAGGGACATATTTATATGTATTGAAGAGAAGAGAAACAAAGAAGAAAAAAAAGTCGGCTTGTTTAAGTGGCCATTTTACACACTCTGTAACATTTACATGTTTAAACATCCACATTTCCTTAACTCTATCTTCTGTTGACTTTTGTTTTTTTATTCAGAAAATATACGGTCATTCATTAAGATAATTTATAAAATATGAAAATACGTACTATTGTTAAGGATGTTTACAGACAAAACATACAATTGGCTTCGTGATTTTTCTATATTATTAACCCTGTTTTTGTCATAAATTTGTACATTTATTGTATTTATATATATTTTAATTGAAAAAAGGAAAAAATTATTTTAAAAGAATATTAAATGTGACAAACCGTAATACGCTGGTTAAAGTTTTCTATGGAGGCAATCAATAAGAATAAACAAAAATCCCGAATTCACCCAATATGTCATGCGATTTTCCAATAACCTTGTAGTGTGACGCTGGAACCTTTCTGGCAATCTGGCGGTCTTGCTAGCGGATCCTGGCACAACGTGTCTTGAGCTGGCGGTCTGGGTGGTCACTGGCACAGCTTGGTTGTTTAAAGTACTTGCACTATGTTAGTTTGGTACTAAAGACTTTATGTTTTGGCAGGCACACACAAGTATTGTGTTGAGCCCCGCTAGGAAAAAGGAAAACTGAAGATAAAACTCGAGACGGGTAAAGATAGGATCGGAATATTGGTAGTAATAAATGAATGCGGGTTGGTCCGAATAAAATTTATTGTTTCAATGTTTTTTTTTTATATCTCAGACAAATAAAACTGAAAAACTAGCTTGGCTCTAAATCGAAAGTTTGAAAAGCAATTTATAACAATATTTTTTAAATGTTAAAATCCAGGTTCTTAACTTCTGTTAAATTATAAAAAAATAATCATAAATTTCATTGTCATTGTTTTAATTATTTTTTTTAACTTGTTCATAAATGTTTTTATCTTTTTGTTTTTTTTATTTCTTTATTTTTTTTTACACTTTATTATTATTTTGGTTATCATAACATAGTATTTTAGTGTATATATACATATGGTTAATATGTAGCTGATATTTTTGTTTATATTGAAGCTGCTAGGATTATTTTCTTGCAATTCAATTCAATGTCAAATACTTATTTTGTGTTATTTTGTATTGCATGTATTTACTTTATTTTTTTGCTTATTGCTTATAAACGCCGTATTTTGGCACTGAGCCTGAATTATCTAATAATGTAAAATATTAACCTTTTAAAAAAAAGACAAATTAAAAACTAAGCAATACCTTAAAATTAAAAATCTTTGGTCAGGAAAAAAATACAAAAGATTTTTTTAAATAATGATGTCCTCAGCACATACGTAAACTATACCACGAAATCAAAAGTAAAACAATTTTGGACCAATTTTACATTTTTAATGTGCTGTTTATTTGGTTAAATAAGTCGAACAGTTTATAAATTTAAATAGAATATAATTACAAAATACACAATACGTACAGTAGTATAAAACTAGAAACGAAAGCAACATAAAGAAACAGCAAAGACAAATAAATATGATGTAGAAACTTTAGTGCACTCAGGTTCATTTGATTTTATAAAGGATTTGTAATTTTTCTATTTTTCAATCAAGAAAACTATTAACGATGTTAGTTTTTGCTTTCGATATACAATGCATCGTCGTTAACGTCGGTGACCTCCGTAATGCAGTTGTTAAGATGCGAGACTTACGCACGGAAGGTTCCGAGTTCGATTCCCGGTGAGAACACAAAAATAAAAAATGTGATATTTTTCAAGCCGGTGTGTTTGGTGCTGTAATTCACCACTGTTTCAGGGTTTTCTGGTCTATTGTGATGCAAACTATAATAAAATTATACGTTTATACCAATATATAAATAATCAAATATAAATTTTACGAGAATTTTTTTTTTGTTGTTTTTCGCATCCAATTTAAAAGTTTTTTTTTCTTGGGAACATAACAATTATAAGTGCTTAAATTATAATATCATAAGAATTAAAATACACGAGGTTATATAAAAAAATATGCTATGAGAGCTGATTCATTTTAATAATAATTTATTTATTTTCAATTTTCGCAAAGTACTAAAAATGTAATTTTAAAAGCGTGTAATATTTTTCTGTCAAAACTATCTAAGAAGATTTGATGTGAACAACTCGATGTACAAGTTTCGGAAAAGCAGGTGGATGGTATGCTTGACTTCCTATTTCCTCGAGGGAAAGCGGAACTATATCCTGAAAACAAATGAGAGCTTTGAAATGCAGCTCTCAAAGAACAAAGGAAGCTTTTTATTAATGTCAGAAGTTACCCGAGTATACCGTGAATTTTCGAAACTTGAAATAAAGGGCGTCAGTTTCGTTTTAAATTCAATATGTTAAGAAATATTTTAAAAGTAAGTAAATAAATAATCAATTTTAATACTTTTTTTTTTTAAATTTCGAAAAATCTCAAGCGTGTCCGTATTATTTTTACGTACATAACATATATTTAAATTTACGAAAACTAAGTTTTAAATATATAGCGCTTTGAGGTTAATTTATAACGATCTAATAAAGCAATGAATTCTCATGGACTAATTGTGCCCTTAATAAAGCAGTATTAAGCATCATGAAAAAAGAGAAGTTACTGACCTCTGTCAAAAGACGAAAAGCTTCGTACTTTGCTCATGTATTTTGCAATGAGAAACACATCCTTCTTCAACTAATTGTTGAAGGAAAGGGTGGAATATAGGACATAGACGAGCATCGTGGCTCAGAATTATTAGACAGTGTTTTACTGTGCCAGATGCAGCAGCGCTGGTTAGACTGGCCCAGCATCAGGAAGAGTTCAGGATAATGGACGCCAACCTCCGGTAAGAATCGCAAAGGAAGAATCTTTTGCATTGGAAGCACTGCATCGCCACTAGTAGGTTTACGTTTAGATGTATGAATTTTTATGATGCCCTACTTCAAAAAAGTTCTTGAAGCCTATATCAATATTTAAGATGCTCCTATCATACACTTATTCTCGCTACTTTAGAGAGAAACGACATCTTTCTACATTTTTTTATTGTTAAAGTTAGGGTTCCTATAAACCCTTTTTTGTTCGTTCTCTATATCGAATAAAACAATCATATGTACACTTATAAGTCTGATCTGTCTCGCGTAGAGGTAAAACGTTCAATCAGGTTAATTGAGGGAAGTCAAATTTATCCAGGCGAGTGAGACACAAACAGTTGTAAGTCACTGCTGTGCCTTGCTGTGCTTAACGATTTTGTACTTTTGACCATCAAGATCAATTATAATATAACTTGTAAATTTTATATTTAAAGCTCTAACTTTGTAGTTATCTATTAAAATAAATGATGTAATAACTTTTATTTACATAAGAGTTATTAGTTTGAAAATACTTGGTACATTTTTCAGGAATTGTCAATAAATAACTTGAATATTAAAATAAAATACATAAAAACAACCTTACTTTTAACCACATACTTTTTATTTTTTCTACAGACCGGTTTCAAAGCTTTGTGAGCTTCTTTGAAAGTTAAGTATACCTTGATAAAAAAGCTTGTAATAGTAAAATATTATCTTATTATTCATAGCTTGATAATAATTATAGCTTAATAATAAATAAGTATACCTCAATTAAGCCTGTATAGCTTTGAAACCGATTGGCAGAAAAAAAAAGTAGTTTAATTAAAGTGGTTTTTATTTATTTTATAACTATGTAAGTGTTCGATCGTAGGGTATAATTATATGCATAGCATTTATTTTGATACACGTTTTTTATGATTTTATTTTGGTGAATGCAAATACAATTTATAAATATGGTAAAATTATCTATATCAGCCATTTAGGGAAAAAATCTTCTTTTTTTTTCATGTATTATTCTACTTCTACCTTTATCCATGTCTACTTTTATGTGGAGCAAGTGGACATCAGCAGATGCTGTCGTTAGCTTGCATGCTTGCCTTTTACTACATCAACCCCGCGTTCCTTAATTGCGCCGAATAAATCAAAATGATCGTCATCGACGAGAGCCCGCGATTGTGAAGAAGAGGCAACTTGAATCACTGCTGCAAAACTGTGGCTCTTGTTCCATTCTCAGACCATTGTATTATTATCTAAATAAAATGACAAAAGCAAAACCCCTTTTCCGCTTCAACTGGTGTATAGGGCACTGCGTTATTACTCGAACCGCAACGTATCTCGATAATCTGTTCCGTGAAATTTAGGTGATCAGTCTAACACTAGGCTCCAGTCCAGGAACGAAATAATTTAAACTCTATTAATGTTCAGGATTTTTTTTTAATTAAAAATGTTATGTTAAGAAAATGGTAAATGCTGATTATCTGGCAACATGTAGGCCAATTTCATTCGATTAAATTTATTAACAGTAACGGGTATTTATATAATGGAACTTTGTTTTATTGTTAAATCAAGAACTAAATATTTTTATACAGAAGAAAAAAGGCTACTCACATTACACCAGGAATAAAAGTAATTCAAAAATTCCATTGTAAAAACAATAACTTAATACAACAAAGAGAAAATTGTTCCTAGATAGCCAAAAGATTATTTTGTATGCAAGACAGTTAAAGTTTACAATAAGCTTCCCAATAAAATTAAGGAAATTAAATTGTGTAAAAAAAATTGCCGGAGTGTTAGAGGTGTTTCTAATAATTAAATGTGTCGATCCTATAAACGAATATTTGGAAAATACAGTCGAATGAACGAAAATGTGTTAAATATAATTAAAATATCAATAGATACCATAATCTTGTAGTTTTAACAGTTTGTGTTTTCTGAACTCTCGTTTATTTTATTTTTTTATTTCATTTTTCAATTTTTAAAAGAAATTTTTTTGTATTTTTCATTTAGTTTTGATTAGATTCCTAAAAATTTCAAGTGGCAATAACTCCGCACATTAACTATGTATGTATGCATTTGTTATTATTTTTGTATGTATGACATTGTATATTATGGTTAATAAAGATTTATTATTATTAAAAATACTTTTATGAGAAAACAATATTTCACGTGGTACGCAAAAATGCTAACCACTATACTGCGAGGTAGACTGTCCTCAGACATGACGCGCCCTGATACGTACACCGGCGGACCTCATGGAAGGTGCAGATGAAAACGTATCCAGGAGTTGGACTGCGCAGGACCCGCAGACATCAACCGAGGGTCATAGCCAAGCACGGTTTGCTGCAGTGGAGCTCGTTGATTGGGTTAACAGTTGACGAAAAATGGGCGAATCCCGAAACACCTGTACCTAAGGTGTTGACGAATTTTTACTGAGCGAGAAATGGTTATTACTCATTTACCCACCGCAGTGTGGACAATGCGTGCGTATCTACGAGTACATAATATACACATCGCGGCATTTGAAGAAATATCTTATAAGACACAGTTATTAATTTAAATATAAATTTCTTCAAAAAGTCTATGGAGTTTCAAGGTGCCAGTTTGTCGGACAAACTAGGACGTTCACACGGTGTTACTCACGTGGGCGCTGGCTCCTGAAGTCAGGCTATAAAAATTATTCGTTTTTGTGTGAAAAAAACAAAGACATTATTTTTAGCAAGTCGAAGGGCCGTGGTGCAGTTGATAAAACGGTTAACAGTGAAACTGGAGTTGCGGGTTTAATTCCCGCTAGTAGCAAGAAAAAAAATCAGAGAGATTTTTTTCTCTTGTGGTGTATTTTCCATAACCTCCTTCCATACATACCCCCTCTTTCCCACCTTACTGACAAGCCTCTAAACAGAAGCTTAGCGAATTAATCCTTAAAAAAAATTATAGACATGAGAAAAATACGCAAGAAAAATTTGTTAAACATTAGCACGTGTAACCAAGGACTCACAACTGACGACAGTAATCTGAGATGTTGTTCGTGTAGAAATTTTAATGTATAACTGAAAGTTGTGAAAAAAACACATGTACTGATTCCAATGGATTAAAGCCATTCGAGGGTGGTTCAGAAAATACGTTACTTCAAAAACAGAGAGGTTCAAGATAATACAATATAGTTAGCAAAAATTTCAAGCACGTGTAACCGAGGACTCTCAACTGACGACAGTAATCTGAGATGTTGTTCATGTAGAAATTTTAATGTATAACTGAAAGTTGTGAAAAAAACACATGTACTGATTCCAATGGATTAAAGCCATTCGAGGATGGTTCAGAAAATACGTTACTTCAAAAACAGAGAGGTTCAAGATAATACAATATAGTTAGCAAAAATTTCATAACAACCAGTTAGTTCAATAAACAATATTTTGCGTATGTTCAAATATTTGTTGACATGGCTGAATTTCACTCTTTAATTGAGAATTAAGACTAAAATTTCAAATTTTTGAATTTCAATTTTGATAATCTGCTTGGACATTCTGATAATATTACTGATAATAAAATCATATTGTATCCGTAAAACACCCCGTAACATGTTGGCTACTGCAAATAAAATCTCGAAGTAAAATCCCAAAGTATTTTTTTTTTATAATTGTTTAAAATAATTCATATGAGTGCTGTGGGGTACATACACTTCCTAGGAATAAATATTTACATGAGTATATGCCATGAATATTATCAAGTCTGTTTGTTCGTTTGTGTTTCCTTAACGTTTTGGAGCAACCGATCGACATGCTTGTTTGGCATGGAGATAGTCGGAGAGGTGAGACTTAAAATAGTGTAATTATTCTTTATCCCGAACTAAAAATTAGTTATAATTTTCAAAAAAAATAGTATATCTGACAAATGTTCGATGTTCAAATCCCACTCTACCACAACTCAATTTCCATTTTTCCAAGTTATATACGACTTTTAGGAAATGGTCGGAAAATTTAAATATTTGATGAAATAAAAAGAACTCTAGTATTTTTCATTTTTCTTAATAAAAAACGTAAAGTGTCGGCGAGGAGCAAGATTATTTGAAAATGAGTAAAGGGGTCAGTTATGATGTCAAAAGGAATCAATTTGAAATGAATTATTTCAATTTCTATCATTCACTTGTTTTATTCTGATGTTATCATGTTTTAGTTGGAGGCCCTAATAAAGGGAAAAAAACTAGTTTTATCTATGGGTAGGTTAGCTTGCTTTTTGTTTTGGTTTTGTAGTGGGATTTTTTTTATTATTGATACGAAACTAATGTTTAATATTCATATTGCATCAGTCCTAAAAAAAACATATAAAATGGTCGGACTTATTATGCGAGTATCAAAACCTTTTAAACATGCAGAGACATATGAAAAACTCTACAAAACATTTGTTCGTCCCCAGGTAGAATACTGTACTCCTATTTGGTCACCTTACTATAATGTAAGTATTAATAGACTAGAAAGGGCCCAACAAAAATTTTTAAAGCAGGTCGACTACCGGTTAAACATTAACTTTTCTAATCATGCTAAAAGTATGCAGTACCATGGAATAAACTCTCTTAAAAATCGAAGAATAATATTGGACCAGTTATTTTTATTCAAATTAATAAATAATAAAATCGATTCTCCAAACCTACTAGAATGACTTCCATTCCGTGTGCCATCTAGACTGACAAGACAAAATCTTTTGTTCTACACTGAAAACGCGTCAACAAACTATTTTAAACAATCTACAATACCTATAATATGCGACCAATATAACAATATATTTACCGAGGCTGATATTTTGTGTGACAATGTATGTAAATTTAGGTAAAAAATTATAGAAATTTTGAGAGAAGCAGACATCAACTTTATTATTATTATTATATAAATATTTTTTCATTTCGTTTCTTTTACATTTATTATATTGAACGTAATTTAAATTATTGTATTAAGTGTAAACATTTTTTTTGGTGTGTGCATGAGTTTCTTACACTAATATACAAAGAAATTGGCAATATATGTGTACATCCTGTTTGTTTAACTAATAAAATAAATAAATAAATTTTGGATTTGTGGGCAGAATAATGCTGCGACGTCCCCACAAACTAACGGATAGTCATGTTTTTTTTTTAGCGATAGTTGGAGGACCGGCAAGCTTCTTTCTGTCCCAAAACAATATATTATTTAATCGGAAAAATTCCTAATGCTAAACGACAAAACTAATAGATTACGTAATTAATTTTTCCATAATACTACGTGAGCGTAGCTGCGGGTAAAGGCTAACAAGCTTTTAAATAAACATGGATATAAAATAACTTATGATAACAATAATATTTGTCTGATTTATATAGCGCCATTTTTGTGAAAAAATAACTCAAGAACACTTTACAAACGTAAACGTAAACTTACTACTCGTACATTTGCATATTTATATATATAAGTTCTACTGAACTGCGTATATGAAGTTTGTTCCTATTTAATTATTTAAATCCTAACCTTATTGGATCCAAGAGTCAATCTGTCATTTATTAAAATGAATGTTTATTTAATTTTTAATGTTTGAAGCGCTTACCTTGTGGAACCTTCTTAGTGTATCCATAAAATGTTCACTGTGCGGGATTAGTGGATGTTGCTAAGGAAAGCGAGAGGGGATTAATGTGAGGGTGTAGGAAAAAGGAATATAATTCAAAATAAGGCTTTTGTTGCCTTTTTCATTTTTAATATTTTTCAATTATTAAGTTCATTTATTTTTTTGTTTATGTAAAATTCCTATACCATCTTCAAAGTGACATAAGTGATTATTTGCAAGGATAGAATGTTCTGCAAACTCTGAATTATTATTTTTTAGACGTAACGTTTTTCCAATATAAAATAACGTACATTCGTGACAAGTTAACTATCATGTGGCTGTGGTGTAATACGAGTCTACATAGGATACAAGACTTTCATACATTTTAATCACAAAGTTGGGTTTTAGTTATCTTGAAATCGATATTTTTACACTGGTTTTGGAAAGTAAAATTCGTATAAATATACAGAATTTTAATACAAAAAATATTTTTCCTTGTACGCGAAGAATAATTATGAGTGAAAGTAATGCCAATACCATGATAAATATAATGTTTTTAACTGTTTAAGAAAGAGAACGTATAATAAGGAAGCCAGAGACGCTGTTCTGTGGCCGGTGTTTGTTTGAAAGAGACAAAAATAAAAGTAGAAATTCGTTAAATCAGTTGGTTATTGGCAGTAAGCTAGCCCACGCTAGTTATGTGACCGATGTTGTTATGTGTTTTGTTTTATATTCTATCAAATAAATTATTTAAAGCATTTTTCTTCTTTTTTTTTTTCAAATGTCAGAACTTCATAATACTACGTTTTCTTCTTGAGGTAACACGATGTTACAGAACCATATGCAACGGAGTTTTTTACCAGAGCCTTTCAAGAGAACTTCGAAATGTCTGATTTATATACATAATTATTCGGTTTTTTCTCTTGTGTTTTTAAGTATATTTCATTAATTGTTGTTGGTGTAATATGCTGGTCTTATGTCATCCGGAAACTCTTTCAAAGTTGTGTTTGTAAAATTATTGATCCGTGAAAATATTTTCCATATTCTAGTAATAGTTAAAAATATGTTTTTTTGAGAAAAAAAATTTACTTTGAAGAATTAGTATTTATTTTTTTATCAAAAATAATATCTGTCACATTTGGATCGTAACCGTTTACTGAAATCATTTGAATGTATTTATTTTTGAAAGAAATTGGATTTTGCCATCGGAATTTTTGATTGTTGGTGGATGATGGAGTTGAATGCCAAGTGTTTAAGTGAGGTTGAATGTTTCGATGAACTATGAATTATATCATCAGTTTACGTGGGTTTTATGGTTAACTTTTTACTCAATTTTGCTATTAACTAACGTTTAATTGAAATAAAATAAAAAATATATCGTAATCGTCCAGGAATAGCTTAAGTTGGCGATCACTGCCTGTAAATATTTCCTTGTAAATATTTTTCCTGTTTATCAATCCGATAGCAGAATGTCTAAATTGAACGTAGTTATGCAGACAGCAGCCAGCCATATAAAAATGAAACTGAGATAATAGCACTTTTTTTAAATGAGTGAATTATCAAATCTAAACAACAGTTAGAATGTTTTTGACTTTAACAAATAATAAACAATTAAAACATTTTTTTTTTTTTTTATTACAAACAAAAATTTAATAATGCATTTGACCAGTTTTAATAATTTTTAAAAACCATATGAATTTTTTAGAAATGTGGGTGTTTTCTGGAAATTGAAAAATGCTTTTTTGTGATCGACACCATTTTCAGAAGGTGATTAATACAGTTTTTTGTGCAAAAGCGGTCTGGTTGTTTTTAGCAGAATGTAGAATTGACTTTCTTGCACCCGATAACATCAATATCGTATTTTTTCAAAATTGTGGACTGGCTGCTTTCTGCATAACTGCGTTCAATTGTGAATATCATTTCTATGCAGATGATTTACAACTGTATCTTCATTGCAGACCTGAAAGCACCAGCAAAGCAATGTAATCAATGTCGTATACACTAAATTGCATGTCAACATTAACAGAAGAGTATGGTTTACTTATAAACCCATTTAAAACACAAACTTTGTTTGCGGATAGTTAAAGATTGCTTGGTGAGTTAGACGTATTGTCATTTAATCTTTTTAATGTCAATGGTACCAATATACAGTACAGAAAATCCGTAAAAAATCAATGAGTACTAATGCATGAACATATATGCTGGCGAGCTCATACTAATGAATTAAGCCGCAAAATATTTTTCAGTCTATACTCACTTAGAAAGCTGCAATTTTTTTTACCCATTAATATTAAATGCACTCTGGTACAAGCAATACTACTACCCATTTTATATTACGCTGATGTTTTCATGGCTGATTTAAGCTGTGAGCAACTCAATATACTTGAACGACTTCAGAATACATGCATAAGGTATATTTATGGTCTTAGGAAATATGACAACATTTTTTATTATCCTAGGCAACTGAAATGGCTCAACATTAAACAACGAAGAGACTATCACTCCCTCTCACTTTTGTTTAATGTACTTCATAGTCCTAACGCTCCTATATACCTGCGTGAAAAATTTCAACGCTTATCAGTTCATGGTTTACCTCTTAGTTCTAATTCTCAAAGCACTCTCTTAATACCCATCCACAATTCCTCCTTAGTGTCCATGTGGCTCGACTGTGGAATCACCTCCCATCCACTATCAATGATGTTACTACAGTGTCCATGTATCACGTCTGAAAACCTCTCTTTTCTCTTCCTTAATCTCTCCTCCTTTCCTTTTTTTTTCCTTTTTCCCATTGAATAATAGTTTTGATTTAGGGTAATTTATAAACAAATACGTTTATTTCTATTTTTATATGTCTTAAGCTTTTTAATTTTTTTTTCTATGAATATGTTTTGTAACTTGAATTAAAAAACTAATATTGTATTAGTTGGTTGTCAGAGATTGCCATTTGGAAATAAGCCCGCCAATGTACAAATAACATTATGTACAAAAAGTTAAATAAAAAAAAATGTTGATATATACACAAAACATCATCTACATAGAGATATATTGAATTATTATGATAATAGTGGTACTTGTTCCTGTCCACAGATAAATCAGACAGAAAATATCAAATATTTGGGAGTAGTCATTGACCAACATCTTAGCTGGAAATCTCATATAGACAACAACTGATAGATTAAGAAAACTTATTTATGTATTTTACAACCTAAGAAATGTGTTAGACCTCAGCACTCTTCGTTCGGTGTATTTCGCACTATTTCAATCAGTGGCAACATATGTCATAATAGGATGGGGTAGTTGTGTTCAGACAATCTACAGACCGCTTATGATAACCCAAAAAACCATACTTAATATAATATTTAAATATCCTCCTACCTTTTCATCGGATTTATTGTTTAAAGAGACCAAAGTCCTTTCAATTAGACAAATCTATTATAAGTCATGTCTGATCAACTTTTGGACCACAAGTAGTAAACAAAGAACACAACAGGAAATAATAACAAGATATTCCTCAAAAGTAAATTACTACGTACCAAAAAGTAAAATAACTTTGGTCAAGAGACATTTCTCTGTGGTAGGTCCAAAAATTTTTAATTTACTAGATCAAGTAACAAAGGAATCTGAGTCATTTTCGAAATTCAAATTTGGTTTGAGTAACTGGTTTGCTCGAACGGGAATGGATTTCAGCGAATGTTACACAGTGTGTAAAGTGCCCTGTAAATGCCTAGACTTCCATATTCCCTTCTCAAAAATTTTTCCCTCTCTGTTGAAATAAATTTAAATATGAACAACTCCCTAGGGAGGAAATCCAGCCAGTCTGCAAGCATTTGGACATAATCAAACATTGTTGACATTCATATTCTTAAAAAATAATTTACGTGTCTTTTCCATAAAATTGAATAATAAAATCTATCATACTTTTACTCCAAGATTAAACATACTTTGTTTTTCCGATATGAAAATAAAGGTTTATGGAATTGAACCACAGATTGTGTGATAATACTGAAACCACTTCACCTCTAGTACTTGATTCATCGGTCCCTTCCTCGTATCATTAACATTTTTTAAATTTGACGCATTTCATCACTTAATTTGGAAAGAGGTTGGCAATAAAGAATGGTTGGCGTTTTAAATACATCGTTGTGTGAAAATATATTATAACTCTAAAGTGCACCGGCTTAGTCTGTAAGACGCTTAAATTTAAACCAGTGTTACGTTTCTTAGAAAGTTTTATGAACTTTCAGTGTAACATAATGTAGACAAGTTTTCCACTTAACACTTCAATATGTTAAAACATCACAATAGAGACAAAGAACATTTTTAAGACGGGAATATGAAAGTCTAGGCTTTTTCGGGCTTGTGACCTATCATTCGTTGGTTAAAAGAGTAATTTTACACACCAAGTAGCATTGACCATTCTGCCTATGTTTGACCATGCATGTTTTTTCAATTCTTTTAACTCTTATTTTTTTTAGTTCAAGAGCTGAAACCTCAATATAGCAGGTTTGTTTTATTCAAATGAATTATTTCACATGCAAAATTATCCTATTTTATAATTATAGCAGTGTCAACCTTAATATGATACATGTGGAGGTTATAAATCAAGTACCCATTTAAGTAAAGTATTATCTTGTGTTTGTGGTGATATGGAGTGAGAGATGAAAGGGGATTAAAATTCGATCATTTACATCTGTTTTCAGCAGATTAGACAGCAGCGGAAGGGAGATATTGTTTATTTGAGTATTTTTTTTGTTGTTTTATCGCTTTTTTTATTTTTAAGTTTTCTGTGTTTTCAAATACTTATATTTATGAACACGTGTGGGACATTTAATTCAGTGATTTAATTTTAAAATATGTTCAATTGACAAAGGGACATGAAGTTGCTCAGAAACTGGTCAGTAATTAAAGAAATAATATGTGGTTATATTCGAGGTGTTTTAATTTAAATTATTTATAAAAAAATGTTAAATGTTTCTTTACCTACATTATATGTTTATTTCGAAGATGCTATTATTTTTGTATTTATTGCATTGTATATTATGGTAAATAAAGAGTTATTATTTAAAAATACATGAAACATTGGTGTAACAATTTTTTTTTTTTTTTTTTTAATATAAAATATATATTTGCGTTCTTATGATTAAACCAAATATTTAATTTTTAGAGCCAATATTAAGGCATTAGTATTGTAAAAATATAAAATGAAAGGAGCACATAAATAATTTTGTAAAAAGAACAAGAAAACTTATATATGTATTTATTAGATTGAAGAATATATTAACCATCGAAAAATTAAAATCAAAATACTTTGCATAGCCCAATCCATATTACAATCCGAAATATACGGATGGGGTGGTGCTTTTAAAACAAATATTTTACCGGTTGGAAAAATACAAAAAAAAAATATAAAAGTTATTTTGAAAAAACCGTCTACTTTGCCCACTGTTCAATTATTTAACAAATTTAAGTTTTTTTTTTATAAAATTTACATCTAAAAAGAATTGTTTGCTTCAAATACACAAAAGTCAGAAAACGCAAGTTCGCGACCTAGTAAAGGTGGTAATATCTTGATTCCCAAATTAAAAACAACTACAGCACAACATCATTATACTTACAGAGGAATATTTTTCTTAAATGAAATTAACAAAAATAATAAAAAAGTACAGTCAGGAATACAATATATTTCAGAAAGAAGTGAAAAGTTACATTTATAATACTTCTTTATGTAACCGAAACAGAGGTAAGGATACATATTGCAAAATTAGATGAAAGTAAATTGAATCAAGTTATTTTTATCTTAACGATCATTAATATTTTTTTCGTTTTTACTAATGAGTTGATATAATGCTATTTTAATGAGTTAAAGTTTTTTATTTAAAACCGGTCACTGGATATTCCAAATTTGTAGATAAAAGTATCACTCGTATATTATTTATATAATAAATTACAATGAACTTCCATCAAGAATTTTCACTTACAAACTTAAATGTTTTATATATGTTATCCTAAGAATATAAATAATTAAAATAAAATAAACTATTGTAAGACGTCACTCTCCATTATGTTCACAAGAAGTGTTTATTTCTTTTACGTAATGGGAAACGTTAATGTAAATATATGTATTTAATTCATGTAAAAAAATGTATCTAGTTGTAATATTGTATTTTCATTTTTTATCTGAATAAAAAAAACTACTTATTACAACTATTTTGCCAAAAAATTTACTACTGCTTTGATCAATTTATTTTTAAAATCATTTTGGAGTTATTGTGGGCTCGAACTCGTCCATGTGCTTTGTAGCTGCAAAACTTTTGGTTAAATATGTATTATCTAAATTAAATGAATAAACAAATATTTCTAACTTAATCTTCAACTGTAAATAGGGTCTAGATTTTGAATCGCCCGTGAGCGCTCTGTAGCTGTAGGATACGTAATCTAGATTTTATTTGGAAATGATTTTTTATTAACTAAAACTCGGCTAAGTATTTTTTTGTGCAGTGCAAATAGGGGCTGGGGGTGTTCCGATAAAATTATCAAAAATTAAAATAATTAGAAATAAAGAACTCGAATTCCAACCGCCTATGCGCTGTGTAGCTGCAAGACGTGTTGAACTGTTTATTGTACAGCACCCTTAAGGTGGATTTTTCTAAAAATGGCACTTTGTTAATTATTTATTTATTTAATTTTACAATACGCCCAAGGTGCATTTACAAAAATTATACAGGTAAGTACAAACATAGTAAGTGTTAATTTTTTAAATAAACACTTTTTTTTGTACGCATATATTAACAAAAAAAAGCATGCCGCAATGCAAAATAAAAAAATGAAACTTTGCACAATAAAAAAGAATGTAAAAAAAATTGGATACAATAAAAATATTAGAATTAAAAAGCAAATTATAAATAACTTGTTAAGAATTGAAACATTAAAAGAAATTATATTTATATATATATATATATATAAAATATATATATATTATATTATATATTATATATATATATATATTAATGTTAAAAAAAAATAATTTAAAAAGTTTAAAGTTATTATATTTAAGATAATAATATAATCTATAGTTCACAAAAATATTTGATAAATTAATTTCAGAAAGAGATAAGATAATAATAATACAAATCAAAAACAAAGAAAAAATTGCATGAAAAATGAAGTTTTATCACGACTTTAGTAACTAGTTTTACAGTGCATTAAGGAACGTTTTAAAATGAATAATTGTGTGTTAAAAATGTCTATATAACAAGTAAATTTATTGACTAAGGAATGAAAACGCGAAATATCATACATAAATTATATAAAGTTATTAGAAATTTTCTTACTAATTTTTCAATGTTTGATTTTATGAATTTTATGAATAGACATATTCTTAAAATTATTAATTAAAATATTATATTGTACTATTAAATACCACCAAGTTACTGCTTCAAATATAAATTTGATGTTATGTCTGTATGTGCGAATACTTAATAACTTGTTTTAATACTATGCCTATTTACGTACAATTTTATTCAAAGCTGTCAGCCTACAGGCGAAAAACCTTTTACCAAATCCGAATCGTAAGTTCGTAAAATAACAAAAAAATGTTTATGTTTTTACAGCTGAAAATAAAACTCACCCTTAAATCGAAGTGAATAAAAAACCCCCACTGACTTATAACTTATTCAGACTTACGAATTTGAACAGCGTTTTTTTACTAAGAGCTGGTTCAGGTGTATACCGTGGCTTATAATGAAAACAGACAACCAGCGCTGGCGTCAATATGTGAACATTTTCAACACATAATGACAATTCCCCACGGATCTCATGTTCAAAAATATATACTCTTTTATATTTTGCCTTTTTACAGAGTAAAAACAATATTTTTCGTTTTGTATTTTAAAGCATATCCCTAACTCAATTTTACAATATTTTTTTATATGATAAACTAACATTTATCAAACATTTTGACAAGATCTTAAAGAGGCGCTGGAATTTTGTTTGTTGGGAGTTTAAAGTTATAAAATATCACACCAATATAGTATTTTTATTACTTACAACAAATAACAACAGGGATGGAGAATACTTTAAATAAGAAAATATTGAAGTCTAGGCATTTACAGGGCTTATGACCTGTCATTGGATGGTTTAAGTGGCCACTTTACACATTTTACACACATTTTATTACTCCCTGGTTAGAAGTCATCTATTTATGTTTCTCCAGTCTGATCGCCACGTTAAAGTGTACATTTTTATTCACTTAAGTGTGTCTTAAAGTGAATTATGATAATTTGGTAAATTTGGAAAATCTTTTAAAACTTTCCTATAGAAGAATTCTAACACACCTAATATTTATTATTTATGTTTAGAGCATTAACTTTGCGATCAAACATTTGAAGTAATGTTTGTAAATATTATTGAATAACCACTTACCGACTTTTTTAATTCTACCGGTTTCGAGACGTAACCGTATTTTCGTCAAGACACTCACTACACCAACTGCTAAAATACACCTCCACCTTCACCATCACCGTAGTATATATATAGTATTTTCAAAAATACATAAATCACATGCATATTTATAGATATGCGAACATCACCTTGTCCAAACATGCACTAAGCTTAATCAAATAATATTTGATATTTTCTTAAAGAATTGGTTGGGAGTTGAGAGGGAGAGGAGGTAAAGGTGGGGTTACCCAATTGGTTATTTTTTTTATTTAAAAAGAGGGCTGTACTGCAGAGTTATTTGGTTTTTTATAAAGGGAATCTAATTTTTTAAGGCTTTTTTTCCATATTATTTCATTTAAGTTCTTTCTAATTCTTTAATTGTTTTTTTTACTTTTTTATTTTTATCAAAATCGTGATTTGAAGTTATAAGATGATATACAAATTTTGAAAAATGATTATTATTTAAACATCTCATGTGTTCTTTAATGCGAATATTGAAGCTAAATGACGTTTTCCCAATGTATCGCTGTATTTTTTTGTATTTTTTTAATTATGCTAAGTGCACGTTTAGACATGGTGGTGTTTGCATCTCTATAAATCTGCATGTGATTTATGTATTTTGGAAATACCATATATACACTACGGTGATAGTGAAAGCGGAGGTGTATTTTAGTATTTGTATGTTAGTGTAGTGAATGTCCTGACAAAGAGACGGGTACGTCTCGAAACCGGAAAGACTAAAAAAGTCGGTAGGTGGTTAGATTCATTTATTTACGTACATTATTTAGACCATAAAAAGTGGTCAATTCATTCGTTGACTGTCCAGGTTTGCTGGAGTTGGTGTGTTTCTGTGTACCTGGTCGACATACCAGCCACGGATCTCCTTTTTTTTCAGCAAGTTCTAAGACCAACTATCACATGCACTCGCCTATTTCTTGGTTTCACAGATATGGTGATCAGTACGAGGATAAGGCTGACACATTTGACTCTGGAATTGATAGTTAAAAAACTCAATATAATTCTCAAACTTTTCTCTTCGTTTGAAAATTATTTTCTTATTGTCTTTTTTATACATATTTTATATTTGGTATTAAAAAAAAAAACAAAATTATAATATGTAAATAAACTTATATTTTAAAAAAATGTTTGAAGCGTTAACTTTCTTTTTCCTTGAAAAATTAACTTTGTGGTTATAAGAAGCTGTAGTTTAAAAACCGATCGGTAGAAAAAATAAAAAATATGTGGTTGAAAACGAAATCGTTTTATTTAATTTATTGTTTTAAGATTAACTTTTATCTGATGATCATTAAACGAAAAATATTGCTGATGGCAAGACATTTTTAATTTTGGGAAGATATTTATTTAAATATTTTTTTTTTACTTGTGTGTATTTACTTGTTACTATTATTTCAGTTATGCTAGCTTATTGTTTTTTTATAAATTTAAATATGTTTATTTATTCATATTTATTATTTTCTTGATATTTATGTTCAATGTATATGTTAAAGGCAATTTATGCCGTTTATGAAAAAATAAATACACAAACCTATTTCCTTTTGGGCCACGATACATATCGACATACATACCGAAACGGTGTACTTAACTTTTAAAATATCTTTATTAACACTCGATATGTTCTACAGACTTGTCATTTCGATAATAATTTGTATTTGATAATAAGTATGAAACCTTGCCCCTACACTCAAAAATGACTTTGAGCATGGTAGGTGAACGCGCTAATCACTATACTACCAAGGCGACTTATTTCCGTATCAATAGATTTTTAATGCTGGATCATCGATAGCTTTAATGAAGCATTTTTAACAAAGCTAGTGTGTGAGTAACGGGATTATTCATACCACATGCATTATTAAATATTATTTGGAAAAAAAATACTTGCGTTCTTATGATTAACTCAAATATTACATTTTGAGGGGTATTTTCGACGAGTTCAAAATAACTCAATGTAAAAAATGGGAATCAAGTTTGAGTAGAGTAGGATTTGAACCACGTACCTTTAAGCCTTGTGTCCGAGACACTAGCCACGGGACCACAACTTAATTCAAATCAACTAGTAATAATTGTAAAAGTTACTTAAACATTAAAATAATTATCTCAAGGCAAGCGTCGTGGCGCAGTAGGTAAGACATATATCTGTGAAACTGGTGTCGCACGTTCGATTCCCGCCAGTTGCAAGAAAAAAACCCAAGAAAGATTTTTTCTCAATAGGTCTGGGTGTTGTGGTATATTTTTTATTACTTCCTTCCATATCCTATTTCCTAACTGCTGATATGCCTCTACAGAAGGGACTTAGAGAGTTATTCCTTTTTTAAAAAAAGAAAAAATGATGAGTGATGGAAAAAAAATTGCAAGAGGTCCATGAGGATAGGTCAAGTGATTCTAGCACAAAGGTCCAAATTTGCTCGCATATAAAAATCTTTGATAGCTGATAATTGTGCGTCTTATTAATTTACTTTTGTGTCCGAAAAATAGCACCAGGGCTACGATTATGTTTGGAAGCTAAAGACGTCATAGCTTCACCATGATGGTATAATTGAAGATAAATTCTCTAGAACGATGACGAAGATACAATACTATTCCCCCCCTTCAAGTTCTGAGTAGGTACATCGATATGTAACAAGGGGAAACGTACGTAGCTTCATTATGACGTCATGTTTGAAGATAAATTTTCCCAATCGATTATGAAGGTACATAACCGATCCTCCCACCTTCAAGTTTTAATGTAAGTTCATTAATTTGTACCGACGGGTCTTATAACCCCGATACGAATACCTACGCATTAAAAGTGTCAAAAAGTATATATAGTCAATCTGTCTGTCGCCCTTATTCTAATTTTCCCAGTTCTGACGGTGATAGTGTATGTCAGTTCATTAACTTGTTAGTAAACCGTAGGAAACAAGTCCGATCAGGAGAACCAAAACCGCCTCACCCCTCCACCGCCCAAATAATTCAAATCTTTTAAGCCCAAAAAAAAAAATTATCATAAATTCGCTCTTTTTTTAGCACCACCATAATCTTGACAAAAATCAAGCACAAACATATATTTAAAACCTGGCATCATCCTAGTCAAGATCTGTCGACCAATCTATCAACCAACCTATCAACCAACCTTATCAACCTACAAAAATGGACATTTGGAAAAATTGAAAAATCACGGATGATAAAACATATTCAAAATGAATAATATTTCACAGGGGGCAAAGTGGCCACTTAAACCAACTAATTACAGGTCATATGCTCTGTAACTTGGTCTTATTTCCAAAGAGTATTTTTTTTTAATGTTGTATATTGTATTGTTGTAAGTCACCTAATTGGGTCTCTTCTTGCGTGTTGGAATCCATGTTAACTAATCTTTTATGTTCTCCATTGCTTTTGTAATAAGTTTTATGTTTACTTAAAAAATTATTTGATTTCATTTCAATGTGGCTTTGGTTAATTTGTTTGTAGATAAAAAAAAATTAAACAAATTATTTATTAACAAAAATACATATTTCCTATATACAAGTGCATGTACGTTTGAACAGTGGTTTGAACGTATAATCCAAGTTTGTTGTATAAAGTGAATAAGAAGCTTGTTCAACATACTTCGTCCTCTGACTCGATACTTTCAAAGATACTTTGTAAGGAAGAGCAATGACTTTAAGACGTAAAGGGGAAAAGAATATCTCTAGAGATGAAACAGGAAAAATATTCAATTTCCATAGACGTGAGACTTGGAAAATATGTAATATTTCCGGCTTCGTAAAAACAAAAAAAATGTGTGTAGCTAGTAACACGTGAGTTTATCGAAATCATTCTAAAAATGTGCTCAAAATATAACATTTCACTCACATTTTTATTTATCAAAGATACAATTTATAACGAAAAATACATGCTGGAAACACGTGTAGATAAATAAAGACAAATCATCTTTCAATTTTCAAGAAAAGTTTTCAATACATTAGATAATAAATTTACTAGATAAAACAGCTATTTTTTAAACATATTTTAGAGTTTATTATTTTATTATATTAAATAATAAGTGAAGAGGTAAATGAACTTTAAATTACGGTAAAAGAATTTTTCAAAGCCTCTAGAAAGATTGGTCTGGAAATAAAACTATCGGTCCTGTTGACGATTACATTTATCTTAAGCATAAAATCAAATTAGGAAAATCTGAAAAGCGGAAAACTAAAAAACGTTATCAGAAATAGGGGTATCCCAAACATTTAGAAGGCCAAAGTCTACAACTTTTGTGTTATGCCGGTGACAATATACGGTCTTGAAACCATGTCACTTACTGCCAGAAGTGTTCACAAAATTTAGCGTGCTCAGAGGTCTATTGAAAGACAAATGTTGGGCGTCTCCTTAAAAGACCGAATGTGGAATGAGGTGACCGATATCGCAGAAAGAGTAGAAAAACAAAAATGGCAGTGGACGGGTCATATGGCGAGACAAGATTTTGATAGGGACCCCCAGAATACTAAATTGGAGGCCCCACAAAAGTAAACGGAAAGTCGGGAGACCGCAGAAGAAATTAATTGACGACATCGTCAAACTTGTGGGACATGGATGGAAACAGAGTGCCCAGGACTGAAAAGCATGGGACAATTTGAATGAGGGAATCAGGAAAAATCATTAGGTGCCAAATCAGGACTGTACGGCGGATGACCCATCAAATTGATGTTTTGAATGCTTAAAAATTCACTAGTTTGAGCTGATGTGTGGCAGCTTGCATTGTCGTGGTGGAGAATGATTCGTCTTCTGCAATTGGTTTCCCTTATTTTTTCGGCAACACTTTACACTTTGGGCAAACAAATGGTGGTGTACCATTCAGAATTGACCATTCTACGTTGCTCTAATGGACGGTAGTAACATGTCCAGTTATTTCAAACAACTGGGACTATTTGCTTTGAAGTGCTTCGTGCGCGAACAACTTTTTTTGAATTGGGCTCATCTTGAAAGACCCATAAAGTCAAATGTTGTTTAGTTTCTAGTTCATATGCATAAACCCATGATTCATTGCCTGTCACAATCTTAGAGACGTCTCTTTTTTCAAGTGTCTGTAAGTAACACAAATATCACTTATATGACAAAACGTTCTGAGCCTTCTTCTTTAACTATTAAAAATAGCAAACTTTACAATGACAATGTTAGATTTGACATAAACACACTGATCAACATCATGGCAACCCATATCTCAAAACTTAAGTTGCAACCCTCGTATAACAGTGTAAGTCACTCACAAGTCAAGCAAAAGAACTAGTCTCTTTTTTTGGAAAATAACAGTTACTACATTTACTTGATATATAAAAGTAGAGTCTTATTAGAATAAAAAACAGTTACCATTTATAAAAAGATACTAATTAATAAAAAAAATATTTTTTTTAAAATTTGCATTTTACAACATTACCTTTTATAAACCTATTTTCTTTTTCCTGTTATTTTGTAATGAATTGAGAATTAATGAGTGACTCTGTAATATTTTTAATCTGCATAAATAATAAATAAACAAAAAAAATTATCATGCAAAAGTCCCTGTTGAATAATTGCAAAATAATACTATTTTCAGTTATGTTAACGTATCCCGGCGTCTCGGCAGTTTGTGCAAATACGAACCTTTTTATATATACTTTGCTTTCTCCGCGTTCATGCATCTCCCCTTACAAACATGTGCAAAGACGTCTCCTTCTATTGAAGAAATAAATAGCATGATCAAGTTCTTAAAACACTCTCAAGATTTACAGGCGAACGGTTCTTCTTTTAATAATAAAATTTTCGTTTTTATTGCTTTCGATTCACATTCAAGCGAGTACTGACTAATATAAGTTATTTAATATTACCGCTTATCATCCTTTTTTTCTGCCTTCTTCTTCTTCTCTGTCGTTCCTCAGTTCTAAGGGTCGTGATCATTGGTACTCTCACCAGCCATTCTATTGACAAAGCGTCTTCACTCTTCACGGCTCTGCGCCCTCTCCACAACTCCATATAGGGTCGCCCATGAGGTTGTTTTCACCTGGTCGATCAATCGAGCTGCAGCTCTGTCTCTGCTTCTTCTTCCAGGCACACTGCTCGTGATTATTATTTTCTCTAGATTTTCTGGGTCACGTCTAGCTATGTGATCAAAGAACTGCAGCATACGTTGGCAGCACATGGTCGATAGGCAAATTTTTATGTTGAGTTCTTCCAGTATAGAGACATTTGTTCTTCTGGCTGTCCATGGTATTCTCAGTATTCGACGCCAACACCACATCTCGAAAGCATCTATTATTTCCTGCTCACGTGTTTTAATTGTCTACGTTTCTGCGCCATACAAGAATATTGTAAACACAAGCGTACGCACTATGAATATTTTTTTTTTCGAGATGCTCCGATCTTGCCAAATTTTGTACAGTCAAGTCATGGAATCTTTTGCTCTAAGATGCGTCTTTATGTCTGCCTACTTATGTGCATTTTAATACTTAAGAAGTGGCTGCACTTCGTCATAAATCGATACCTTGTAATCTACAAGAACCGTCACTGATAAACACACACAGTATTTTATTAAGCTGTCCAAGAGACATAAAGAAAAGTGTGTAAGTTGTGATAGAAGAGGTAGTATCTTACATTCTCACTATGTAAGATACTACCTTTCATGGATAGAATGTAGGATACTACCTCTATAAATCATTGCACCATGTTATAGATGTGTCTTAGATCCTTACCAAAGCATCTGCATCGGGCCTTCAACTTAAGTTTTTTGACGCTGAAAACAGTGCAGTTCATTAACCAGTTTAAAACATCAAGAGTTTCGCACTCACATGGACATTTGTTGATTTTCAAAAGTTTTAAAAATTGCTGGTTGCTCATAAAGCTGCCGGTATATTTGTGCGAGTTCAAAGCTTATAATATCGCCGTTGCGCTGGCAATATATGTTAAGTAAAATTGTAAAATTGATAAAGAGAAAAATAAAAAAATGTACCTTTTGATGATGGACTTGATTGCAAGTTCCTTTATTGATAACAAAAAGCGAAAATACATAATTTTATTCTGAAAAAATATTTGAGTTTATTTTGTTAAAACAAAAATGTGTTAACGAAATAATTATAAATACAACAATGTTTTGAGAATATTCAAATGTTTGTAGACAGGTTGTATTTCCACCCAAGGGAGTTATTTAGATTAAATTTGTTGCTACAGAGAGAGCGAAATTTTCGAGAAGGAAATATGGAAGTCTAGGCATAACCAAGGCTTATGACCTGTCAATGGCTAGTTTAAGTGGCCACTTTCCACCTTGTGTAACATTCACCATTCATTTACTCAACTCTTCCTTCTGTTGATTTTGGTGATGTAATAGAGCTGGAACTTTTATCATGTGGGTGAGATTTATCCAGCTGAATCAATTCACCCACCACGATGTTTAAACAAAGACAGAATAGTAAATATTGCACAAGATGTAAAGTGGCCTCATAAAACAGTCAATGACAGGTCATAAACTCTGTTAATTCCTAGACTTCCGAATTTCCTTTCATAAAATGTTTTCTCTCTGTGTTGAAACAAATTTCGAAATTGAAAATACTTTTGAAAACAAAAAAAACGCCAAACAGATATTTCCATGTCAACGACGATATGCCGCTTTGTTCTCAAATCAAAGGCATAAAAAATAGAAAGAATGATTATTTTAGTTGGTAACGTTCGCTCCAGATTCTATTTTTTCTTGGCAAAATCTTACCTTCTTTTGTTTCCTAGAATTCCACTTTGTCTTCTTACCCACACAGTATACATTGTTTTGTGATGTAATTCGTAGTTTATGGACTTAGGATTAAATTGGCATTGTCCATTTCAATAGTGTTTACTGAATTTCGATCAGTTATTGCTTGACACACATACCCGTCATACAATCTGTGTGGACAGTTTCATATTTGTATTTATCTATTAGATAACTTTTTTATAACATACTGATTATATTGGCAAAGAACGTGGTTATGATTCTTTGGTAGTGTTGCGAACTCGCGGAACGGACGACTAAACTTCAAATTACGCTGAATCACGAAGTGATTCCATTTTCTGTCACATTTGATAGACAACTAAATGCCCCCAAATAATTATGGTGAATATTTTATTTTAAAATTGACGTCAAATCAATGTGCAATAAACATTGAATATCAGGCATCAGATCTAAAGCTTAACCCATTTTAAGAAAGATGATCGATTTTAAATAATTGTTTTATAATTTTAAACTATTTTGTTTTCACCATCTTCAAACCTGATGGTTTATCAGCCACTTAGTCGGTAAAGTAAATGCAGAATATTTCGATCGTCTGTTACCGCAGGGTAAGGTGATAAGTTGGACTTTGCAAGTGCAGGACTGGTCTAAAGACCATGAGATACTTTAGTTTAAAACGACCTTTAATATAAATATTTCATGTCGATCTTCCACCTTCCTCTAGCATGGAAGGCAAACGGGCGTACCACTACACGCTATGCGGGACTTTTCTCCACTCGATTTCCTTTTACAAAATTTTTACTTAGAGTACCCATCGACTTGAAAACACTCGTCCAAGGTTCTGGCTTTATTTTACACATATAACTGTATTCTTTATCCAACCGGATGGGAAATATATTTTTTACTACTCATGTAAATTGTTCATTTTCTGGCCTGGCAGCAATCGCCTTACACCTTACCGTCATGTTTAAAAAATATTGAGACCGGTGTTAATTAATTCCAAAATACACAAAAAAAATAATTTATTAGCTCTTTCCGAATTTAAAAATAACATCGTTGGTTTTTTTATTACTAGTATTCCTAAGCACGTCTCTATTTTTTTGTAATGTTGGTAGTTGAAATGACAAAGAAATGTTTTATTTTAACAAATCAAAACTGCTGAATTATTTCGGTAAAAATTTATGTAGTCATTTTTAATTATAAATTACGATAAAAATAAAACTTTGTTGTTAGTGTTACACAATTTTTATTCTTTTGCGAAAACACTACTACAGTTTGGGGAAGGCACTCCTCTCATCGACGGGGGTGAGTTTTATATCACCTGTCGATGGGAGGAGTGCTCTCTCGAAACTGTAGTAGTGTTCTTGTAAAAGTATAAAAAATGTGTAACACTAATAACAAAGTTTTATTTTCATAATAATTTATATTGAAGTGTTACGAAGTGAATGCTGATTTAATTAAAACTATTTTTAATCAGTTTCAAGACAATTTTTCAGTATACGAATATATTACTTACGGTTGACGAATTAAATTGAATGAACATATTTACAAAAAAGATAATTACAAAATTACTCTGAATTGTGACGATTTACTGTAAGTTTGAGATCCTTTGTTTATTATAAAATAACGATTAATCATTTCAAAAAATTAAAAGATAAATGAGAATTAAAAGTAGGATAATTTTCGAATTAGCGTTTTAATAAATAAAAAAAAATAATAACTTCGTAATAAAAATTCTGTACATATACCATCTTTTACTATTTTTACTTGAATTGGTTAAATTATGCAACATGTTTATTTTATATCATCATCATCATTTCCTTAATGATGCATAGAGCACTGTATTGGCATACCAATCGCAGAGTATCTTGATCATTTTTGTCACATGAAGATAAGGTGATCAGTCTTACGCATCAGGTACCAGTCCAGGGACTATGAAATATTTTAGTTTCATGTAATTTATGAAAAATAGAAGAATTCTATAATTTAGGATATAGTATATATGAAGAAAAATACTAATGCCTACTTAGTAATTGTAATATTTTATGTATCCTTGTTGAACTTTCAAATAAAATAAATATGCAAAAAGTTAAAAGTCTTACTAAAATTTTCAAGAAGAGTCTAAAGGAAGAGATCATTGCACGAGACTGCTGCGAGATATTGCATAGGTTTATGTACTATTAAGCGTGTTGTATAGATATTTATTAAAATGTATGTTTATCCTAATTTTTTTTATGGACATCACTCAATTTTCACAATCTATAAAGATGAATAATACAATATAAGAAAAGTTTAAAAAATTAAATAAGAATGAAAAAAGCATTGAGAAACATAAAAGACATCAAGACAAGATCTGGGCTATTTATAAACTTAAACCAAAAAAGTTCTCATCTTGTCATGTCTTCACAAATGTAATGTGTTACAATTTTTAATTTTTATTTTTGCTTTTGTTTAATGATGTGCATACTTCAACTTTTCATTGTGTTGTATCCGACCTCAACACAGCTTCATAGAGTAAAAGATACGTTTTTTTCAAAATAAATTTGTTTTTCTGTTAAAAACTAAATTTAAAAAATAATAGTAATTGATAAGTAAATAAGAATACAAAATATGTTGTATGGCATTCAAGTTTGAAAATGTTAAGCAGTTTGAGAGGCTTACCGATGAAATGAAAAGTTAATTAAAAATATTTTAAAGGAAAACAAATAATAAACATTCAGTATTTTATAAAGTCTTTTTATTTTCAAAAAAAAAGTTTTCCCTTGTGTCAATGTTTACATCAATATATTTTTTAAGCCTTCAATATGTGATGCCTTTTGTTCACATTCATCCTATTATGTACCTTCATAAATGAATTATAAACATAAATACGTAGTGTTTAAAACTATCCGAAGATTTTGTTAATTATTTCTGTTTATTAATTTAGTCTTCTTTGTTTATTCTCAAATGTGAAAAAATATTTTTTTTAAAAGTGAATTGTATAGTGTCCTCGGCACGGGTAACCCCAGTGAAGTTACATTATTTGTTTTATTAATTATAGTTTGTAAGAGAAAAAATATGAATAGTTAAATATTGTTTTTTTATTTCACTGTTTTATAATGAAATATGATAATCGTTATTTATTTCATCGCTCATCCTATAAGATTTATTTTTAGATGCAAAACTACAGAATCATCTATTTTTAATTTTTGCGTTTTAACATAAGTAACATCCATTATTTTTTCAAATTTGAAAAGTTATACGTCGTTCGAAAGAAAATGAAATAGTGAAAGAGAATGCATTTTTAACTAATTTATTAAAGTTAACGTGATTTGTGTCCTTTTTTTCCAAACGAAGAAGAACAACATTTTTTCTATCAAATTAGTCAATAATCTATTTTCCTTCATTATTTTACAACAAATTACCCAAAAATTCGTAGCATCTTCACCGTACACTGTGCAAAAGTTGTGAGCATCTTTAGCAGCTTTAATTCCTCGATTGAATGCGAACAGAATATGGTGTCGAAAACGCTCATATTTGTCCACTTGACATTTCATTTTAAAGGCTTGTCCTCAAATAAAATAATATACGTAACTTACAAGCAGTTAAAATATATTTTGGAGGAAAAATTTTTCTTTTTTTTAATAGGAAAACCGGTGAAACTTATGTACGAATACCTGACTGGAAAATTTTATGTTTTTAAAAAAACAATTCCGTAAGGTAATATTAATATTTAAAACATTAACTTTGTCGTCAAATATTTTACAAATGTTATCAAATGTTTGTGTATAACCACTTACCAAATTTCCTATGTCTACCCGTTTCGAGACGTACCCGACCCTTGTTGCTTTATTATATAGTTAAAAAGATTTTATAAAATGATTAAGATGAATTATTCCAACTAAAATATAATTGTTGTCTTTCAGTTTACGTTAGAAGAGCATAAATAAATTTTGACGTTCGTGTTAAAGAAAACGCACAGTGTTTTCCAAAAAACAATTTCTTTGAATTCTCAAATTACCACATACGTACGTGAAAGATAAACAATTTATTTCATGAAACTTCGTGATTGCCATTTGTATTTTTTTATTATTATTATTATTTTTTGTATTTCATTTTTAACATCCAGTTAGAATCTCCAATCCGCGGCATGCATTAACCTCTCTGATTCCCTACGACCAATGTTATAAAAGATCGGGGTCTACACCTTCCTCAACTTGACAACACTTCCGCTTTTCTAGAATTCTGGCAAAAAGTTATGGACCTTCTTACCAACATAATAGTGTTGCCTCGATGCCAGAACAGTGTTGACCCCTTCATTTAGTATCAGGTCCTTATTAGAGTATCTTGTTTAATGATTGTGGTTGACGCTTGGGTATTTGTTTCTATTTACGTGTGTAACCACTACCGCTCTCAAAAATTCAATTTTGAATAATATTAAGTTTTCTGAATACTTTGAAGAACAAGTCACTTGGATAACGAAATGTTTTTTCTCGAATTAAGGATTTCTGTGCAATTGTTACTGGTTTGCGGGCAGATTTTGTGCAAGCTCCCCAACCAATTAGACCATAAGTCAACACAGAATTTGCCAGTGCATGGTTTAAGTGTTTCAGGTCCTGGACTTCAAGTATATTTCTTGAAAAATGTATCAAGCGTTTAATTTTTGCTGTTATAGTTTTAATTTGTTCATCCTACATCAAATACTGGCCTGTTGTTATTCCCAGATATTTTATACCCTGAGCACTACTCAGTTTTTGCAGTTGCAATTCACCATCACTGAACAATTATGTAGTTGTAGTTCATGAATTTCAAAAGGTTGTCCGGCGGACGTTGACTTAACCGTATAAAATTTCAACAAAACACATTTTGAGTATGTTCAAATATTTTGATTGAATCGACAGATAAAGATTTTTTTTTTTATTATTTGAAAATTTATTTTTAAACCCTTACGGATTATTACATTCATTTTACAAAAATTAAATAAAAATTTTTTATTCATACTCTGTTGTTCAAAATAATATTTTTTACATCTTTTGAAATGTTTGTCCAAGTCTTTTGTTTAGTTAAGTTTGGTAGTTTATTATATAATTTCAGTCCCTGGTTTATTAGTTAAGACTGTTTTTGTCTTGTTTCAGAAAGTTGGATATGATATTTTTCTGATATTCTCGTATCATGCCTATGTTTACAGCAATTTTTTTACACAAGTTTTAGTTCTTCGTCTACAATTACATTAGTGGCTAATTTATGGATATTTTTTTTTTTTATTCTAGTTGAAAAATTTCAGTTATATTTAATTGCTTAGTTTGTTTAAAAAGTTCTTTAGTTGCAGTTAAATAAGGAAGGTCATATACTGCATTTAATATTGTATTCTGTTGTCTTTGTAGTCTGTTCATGTCATTTTGATAACCTGTTCCCCATAGTAGTTGCATATTACAAATTTTAGTTTTTACATAGGCTTCATACATTAGATTTTTTTCCGTTTTTAGAGCAAAATTTTTGATTTGTAAAAAAAGACTCGATAATGTCGCCACTTTTCCAATTAAATTGTTAATATGAATTTTCTATTTTCCAATTTGCGATGAAAGAAGGGGACATAAAAGTCTTAACATTTTTGAGGCGTATAAACTGCAATCACGAGTATCTAAAAGGTTTATTGTTTCTTCTATATTGTTATATTTGTTGTTAGACTGTACGAGTATTAGTATAAAAAATATTTTTATCAATCCGACGTGCTCAAAATACTTTCATAATAAATTTACGTTTTCAAACATACATATATGTCAATAATATATGTATCTTATGTCACCTAACAATTGTGTATTTAAAGATCATTTATTTATTATCATATATTTATCTTACGTTTTACGATAAATTATTTTGAAAAGTGCCATCAAACCGATTATACATTATTTCTGTCAATCTAATTCGTTTGTTTAAAACACTATTACATATGGTATATTTCTTATCCAAAATTGTAAATAGAAAAGGTATAAACACATATTTAAATAAATATAACAGACATGTTCCTGAAGGATTTTTTTGCTAAAAAAAGCTTTAAAATTTTCCACAATAAGTTCATAAATAAATACATTGTAAATAAATGGCATTTTTTAATAAATTCCTTAATAAAAATACAACATTGCATTTTTATATTTTATCCCTTACACTTATGGGTGAATTTTTTGGAAATGGATTGATTTTAGTAGTTTTTTAAAGTGTATTTGTTTAAGAGAAAATCATTATGTTTCATGAGTAAACAAGTTGTTATTACGCTTTAAGAGGATTTGACTATTACATTTAATGATTTATTGGAAAACTGGGGATCCAATTTTAACTGCTGTGTTTCAGATATAATAATTAATATGTTTGTTAAATAGTGTGTGCTTAAGACAGCATGTCCAAAGTGAACATTACAGCTCTAAGTGAAACGTCGGACTAAAATTGTCAGATTTATCAACTGAACCTCTATGAGAAAATGAATGTCTGGGTATTTAGAGAGCTTGTGACATGTCAAAAGTGATCACATTATAATTTCGCCTCCGTTAATACCAGCTTATCTCGATAAAATCTCTTAAGTGTTAAATTTACTACTCGTCAGCAAACATTTGGACTACTCAAAATTATATAATTGACAACATTTATTTATTAAACATTCAAGTAAATAAATTATTGATTTTCAAATCAGCTGTAAGCATCGAATATTTATTATGTCTAGTGGCACTCGTTAGAGATCGCTTTTTCAAATATTTATTTCTAAGCATGTTTGTTTGTCAATCTTTCGGCAGCGCACTATCACTTTTCCCTCGATTATAAGCTCTCATGGCTGCTGATTTTCCTCCCAACATCCGGTCTAGCAGGCTCTGTTTCGATTTTCTGCGAACCGCCATCACTTCTCTGCAAAGGTCCTGGAAGGCTTCACTGATCTGGGAAACCTGTTCTGCTGCAGCTACTTCCATGAAATTGCACTCGAAGTCCTTTGCTAGAATCTCTCCTTCTTCTTGACTCACCTGGAAATGAAATAGCCCAAAACATCATCAAAAACACATTAAATGAAACATTATTTTTTTAAATTGTGTCAAGTTTAAACAAAAATTACAAAATACGGATATGTCGTAAGATTTGACATTTAAGTAATTTAAATAGACAATCGAGACGAAATATTAATTTAAAAAATAGATTTTTCTAACTTTTGTCTTTTGATATAATTCGTGATTAAACAATTATCTTCTGTATAATTTAAAAACATATTAAAAGTATGTGTTAAAACAAACACAATGGCAAAGAAAAATTTTAAACAGTATCCTGAAAAACTATAATGTGTTATGTTACGGACGTTAGAAAAATTCAGCGGCCCTTTTTGTGGCCCTTAAAATAACAAGCCAGAATAAAAACCTCGGTATACTGTAACGCAAAATACAGCCCCTTAAAAAATAATTTTATTTGTTACCTTCGGGGGAGTTTACGTTATACCGAGGCCAATAGAATTAGGGAAATATATAATTTGGATTTAATAAAAAATATCGCCGCGTTATATTCATTTATAATAATAATATTTCCCTGTTCAGTACATATTTTTTACTGCGCGGTTTTTACCCTAATGTGGTCGGGTGGCGGGGGGGGAGGTAGTCCTTATACGTGGCGAGAGAAAAAGCGGGCGAGAGCGCGTTATCTCTCTCGCAACGGGATTGGTCGGCATACTCCCACCCGCTGTTGGCCGGCCAAGGTAGGTCGCGCATATTTTTTGTGTATAAAAAGCCGCAGCGCTAGTAAATAAATCAGTCTCATTCTACTGCCCGTGTTTGAATCATCTTCCGTTCTAGGGGAGGGCCACCAATACCGACTACTCTACAAGACCTTTGCCTGCCCTTGAATTTAACTACTGGACTTCACATCTTACGAATCCCAACCACGGCGCTTTCTTTTGGAATAAGTCTTTTTCAGTACTACCAGTCAATTCGGCTTTTTACTGCCAGTAAAACCAGGGTGTGCTTTGCCCTTCGGTTTTCAGTGAAACTATTGTGTGTGCTTCGTTCATCAGTTTTTGCTGCCTTACAACCAGTAGAAGGAACGACCTTGTTAAAGTGGTGGACCGGCTAACTCGTCGGTAACGCGTCAGCTATATGTAATGTTACTATTAAAAACAAGCCAGTGGGACAGGTCATGAGTTTCAGATACATGGGAATAAGAATCGCGAGTCGTAGCAAATTGTACCGAAAGTAAGGTCAAAATATACAAGACATATGTAAGACCCATCATTACGTATCTGTGGAAGCGCGAGCTGACACCGTTCGTACTAAAGGACTATTCAGATCCGTTGAAATGAAAGTCTTAAGTCCATTACTGTTAAAACGCTCGGAGATTGAATCCGTTATACTTCAGTTAGAGATACGTGTGAAAAAAAGAATATTGTACAAAGAAGCAGATCCAGATTAATATACTGGAGGGACCATGTGAACAGAATGAGCAGCGTTAGACTTGTGTACGCTACAGACAATGAAATCCCATATGCACAACGTTCACCCGAAAGCCCACCGAAGAGATGGGGGAACAGTTGGACCTCATCATCTTGAGAGAATAACTAGTTTTCTGTAATACAAATCTTAGGATCTCTTAAAATGTGACGAATAAGAAGAAGTTTCAAAACTTGTTTTTCTAATAAAATAAAGTAAACTTATAAGACTTTCAACAGTATTCGGAAAAAATATTAAACACTATTTTGGACTGAATGAAAAAATAACATTTTAAAATTCTTGGAAACAACGAGGTGACGCGAAGAATTGAGCAAGAAAATGAAGAAGAAGAAGAATTTATAAAAGAGGAAATGCTTTTGTTGTTTATGAGTAAAACCTTTAGAATCACTTTTGTTTATGAAAATCAGTCCCAAAAGGGTACATTTGTTTCAACAGTGAGAAAAAACATTTTTGAGAAGGTAATATTGAAGTCTAGGCATTTACAGTGCTTTTGACCTGTCATTGGCTGGTTTATGTGGCTACTTTACCCACTGAGTAACATGCACAATTTTGCCTATGTTCAAACATCCACATTCATAAACTCTTCCATCTCTTGACTTCTGTGAAGTAAAAGAGCTTTATCACGTGGGTGGGATTCACCCGGCTGAACCATTTCGCCTAGGCGACGCCTGAAAACAATTTTCAATATCAATGAATAACTTCCATTAGAAAAAATCCAGCACGTCCACAAATATATATTAAAAATATTTTTAGGCAAAAGGGTAGGTAATAAAATAAGTAGGAAGAAAAAAAAATCATATTATGTCAAATAACGCACGTAAGTATTTTTTCAAAAATGTATAATGCATGCAAATATTAATTTTGTGTACCATATTTTGCGGACGATAACACGCACCACAATTTTTGGTTAAATTTTCATAGTAAAAAAGTGCGTCTTATGATCCGAAAATACGGTACATTTTATTTTGTCGCACAACATAACCAATAAGTTAATATGCATAGTTACATTAATTTGCCGCGCAACCTACCTTAAATAAATATTTATTTTTTGAAATTTAAAATTTATTTCATAATATGCAAATACTTATGTGTTTTCAAGTAATCTGTATAAAATAAAACATTAACACATTTTAACATGAATATTAAGTATCCTCTGGTTCAACAATTTTCCATCTAACATGGCTCATACGGTTCTGAGATGTTGACTAAATGTTTCAGTTCAAAAGTGTAAAAAATTACAGTATATGCTTGCAAATAGGTTGATTTGATTTATTTGGATAATTTTATATACTGCCATTTTTTTTTAAATCACCTTAACTACGCTGTACTATAAATATTCCAATGCATCTTGCTGTAGCTACATAGCACATACATGGTTGAGATTCTAGTTACTTGTTTTCAATCAAAATTTAATTATATAACAGATAGGAGCTAGATTACAGCATATCTTGCAGCTACAGAGTGCACGGGCGGTAAAAAACTTTGCCCCCATTCCCATTATTTGTCAATTGAATTTGGTTTTTTAAATTATTTTTCTGAAAATCGTTTGCAAATAAGAGCCGGATCACAACATATTCAGCAGCTACAGAGCGCAAAAACGATTGGAATTCTTAACCATATTTACGAATTTTTAGTTTGAAATAATTCGATTGTTTCTGACATTTACTTTAAATAACGTCTTGCACCAACAAAACGCATTAAAGAAAAATATTTTAGAAACCTTACAATAATTAATAGAAAAAATAAACATTGAGCAGAGTAAACAATAAACAATTTCATAAACAAAAAACGGTTTTCACATTTTATATTATTGTTCACACGATAAAAGCGACTACAGATACTGCATCGGGTTGTTTTATCTTTATTTTTTTTTATTTTCCATTATTATTTCATTGGTTAAAAACAAAAATGTTTCTTATTAAAAGAAATAACATTAAAAACCAATAAATAAAGCAGTAAACAAAATAAGAATTTTTAGTTTGAGGATTCGATTCCTGGCAAGATGGACGTAGAATATTTGTTTTAAAGGTTCTACACCACATTATTTTAATGTTTCTGGAAGGCTTTCTTTGAAACGTAAGATTCACCTTACCGTACATGTACGTAACAAAAATTATCTAGGTTCGCAACAATTGGAGTCTCCTGTACACTATATGAAAATTACGATAACGATGATTTATAATTATTATATTTTTTCTCTTTTCTTGTTGTTCAGAGGTAATTCCACGCAAGTATAAGTCCAAAGTATTGGGTCGTAACTTTGGAACTTATCGACGCATGTATATACCGTGAGCATATAACGGAATGTGGCTTCTGAGATTTTTTAAACAAGTTAGTGCTAGATGGTATACTAAAAAAAAACAATTATATCTCAAAGATTTTTACAAAATTCATAATTGTATATAAATGATTGAACATCTGTTTCAGGAATTATAGACAAAATTAAAACTCTTCCGTATTAACACAATACATTCCCAATGCTATTTGCCATGTGAAGCAAAACAAACCTAAAATCAAAAGTGTACCAAAAGTGTGTAAATTATACCAACAGCCATTATAAGATACTGTTATTAAAAACATTGACTAAAAGTCCTGTACTTTCCAGGATGCATCGTTTTTCGTTCCGTTGATCAGATAAGTTTGATTTTATTTGCGGTTTACTCATTTATTTATTTTATAATAAAACAACGAAAGTTAACTTGACACGTAGTATATTGTACATACAAAGATCACATACAAAATATACAATATTGGTAGATCTGTCATCCTTTATAATTGTTCATAGCATGCAATGTGTTACAAAAAATAATTTAATAAAGTGAAAAGCAAATAAAATAATAAAAAACGTTTGAAGAAATAACCACAAATTTTGTCAATTATACGAGGGTTATCCACAAAATCAGGTTATAAAAATGCTCCTGAGATCACGAGAAGTTTGTTGTTTCAAAATTGACCCATCTGATGTGTAGGGGGGATCCTAACGGTCAGTTTGTTTGATCGCGCATCTGTGTCGGCCATTTTGCCACAGAAAATTTGACAACAATTACGTTGAAAAATTGTGCTATATGTTTGTGAATTTCAATTATATACAAGCGTTTTTCTATCCTACATAAATTTTGTAACCTTATTTGGTGGGTGACCCTCGTAATATGTTTAACAGTAGTCGCACAAGATTCGCATAAAATCGCATTTCGCTTTCTAGTGAGTGTTTATCAAATGTCAACCAATATATATACATGATGATGTCATTTTTCGACCTATATTACCTGCCTGAGATGGACCATATCACCCTTGTTTCCTACAAGCCCTAAGGGCATGTCGGGCTGCAGTTGCTGCTTGGCCCTCCGAATAAAGTTGAATGATTCG
The DNA here is from genome assembly GCF_059751315.1 of Micrasema longulum. Lineage (NCBI taxonomy): Eukaryota > Metazoa > Arthropoda > Insecta > Trichoptera > Brachycentridae > Micrasema > Micrasema longulum. Next base: position 372,213 of record NW_028277556.1, read on the forward strand.
CGGTCTGTGATGGAGTACACCATAAACAACCCATCCGCCCACTGTAGTATTTCGGAAGGAGGCAAATCGTCTATGTTCTGTAAAAGAAAGAAAATTGAGTAAAAAGTTTCACATATTGGCAAAGTTAACTATGGACTAGCTAGCGATCGGTACAATATTAATAGCGATTAGTACAAATTTAGCAGACATTTTCCGATTTGCGATTTGCAGAAGCTGTGCTTAATTTCTTTTGTCACTCTCCATTTTTAGTCTGGGTCTTCCAATCCTTTTTTTACATCCTGGATGTCCAGTTATAATTTTATCGTCTGTTCTCTAAATCATTTGAATAAATCCTCAGCATGTGATGACAAAGTACATTGTTTTTTTATAAATTACAAATAAAAAAGTTGAAATTAAAATTTAAACACTTATCACTTGGTAAAGCGATCTTGAGTTATTATATTTAAAAAATGACGCTCAATAAGTTATCCATAATAATAATGATATTATGCCAATTAGTTAAAAAAAAATTACAACACCACTCCTAATTTGCTTTCTCGTTTATTTCCTCGATTGAACGCAAACAGAGAGAGGTGTCCAAAATGTTTATTTGTTCAAAGAACTCAAAATGACATTAAATTTTCAAGGCTTCTTATCAAATAAAAGAAAAGTTGTAAACTTAAAACTATAGATTAGAAAATTATCTTTTGAATGAATATAAATTTACCCATTTTATTTTTTTTTTGTGCTCATTTTTTTTTAATTTAAAAATAACAGAAGCACTTAGCATCTAGTAACGTTATATACTATCATATTAAAAGGGTGAATATGCAAATGAACATTTGAAAAATTTGTAAGGTTTTAGTGCTAGTGTTTGTTAAGTTAGAAAGTTATTATTATAGTTAAAGTTATTATTATACGTGATAAGTTAAAAAAAATCTTAAAATATTACCTTTGGACATGTATCAAGTATTTCAAATAACACAGGCTCTCCATCAACTAATACTTCATGTTTATGCCGATTATCTGAAAAAAAAAGCATAAAATTTTTATTACTTATTATTAAAGTTTAAAAAAGGATTATGAACCTGTAAAATCAGTAAGAGGGTGATATGATTAAAAATAAAGGATTGTGTTCAATACTCACAAAATCACGTACCTAGTGAGATAGGTAAATAATCAGTAAATAAAATATTTAAAATTTAAATTTATGAAAAGATTAATCAATAAATAGATAATAAATAATATTTTAACAACAAAGATGAACCTGTTGAAAATATGAATGTCAACGCATTTACAGAATTTATGATTTGTCATTCGCTGGGTTGGGTGGTCATTTAACACATTGTATAACATTCGCCATTTAAGTGAATAATTAACCCAGCCAAAATTTTTATATCCGTAAATGCGTAGATTTCATCACTTTTGAAAAAAAACATAATTTTGACATAATTTCACCATAAATAAATCTATAATTTGTCTGCATGAATTTAGGCATTCCTGAACTGTACTTTATTAGTTCAAATATACACTTACTGATGGGAGGCACTGTTTCTCCCGAACCTACGTAGGAGTAAAAGGATACTTTTCTATGAGATTAAAGACATATTTTTTTTAAATTGTTTAGAATAGCTAAAAAAATATATATTGTGCTTTATGATCATCATTATCCTATCCGCGCCCGGTGATGTATGAGTCGCTGCATTGGTACTCCAACCCCGGCATATTTACAAGGTGATCAATCTTATACTTCAGAGGCTAGTCAATGAACAATGAAAATTGCTGTAAAAATACTTCCTCCACATACCCAAATAAACGGTTTTGCATACTGTTAGTCCTCCGATCGGTTTTACTCGTACAAAAAAGCAATGAGTTTTTCTACTCTCATTTCTTGGTGGAACTGCATTTTAATTATCATAAAAATACGTATATAGTATTAGCCTACTTTTATTCATTATTTTTACCAGTGTCCGGGTTTCGTCGTGACCGAAATCATCAAACTGGTGGGAGACCAAATAACGTTCTAGTGGAGGCGTATAAAAAAAAAAAAACCCATAAAGTAATAATAATTGTATGAATTTATGATTTATTTAAATGCATTTTTGTTATGGTATTTTTTATTTTGTTTTAGTTTGACTGTAAGAAATAGCCAGTTGCAATAAGTCAGCCATTTAACTTTGTATACCATTGTTATTATTTTTGCATGTATGACATTATATATTATGGTTAGTATAGATTTATTATAATTATTTAATAACGAAAACAGATGTAAAATGTATGATTTTATTAAGTGTAATAAATGCAGTAAATGTTATTTAAAATTTATAAACAAAAGTGAAATATGCGTATTTTTTTATAAGTTCATTGCTCATTTTAAATAAAAAGTTTTTAACAATGTTTGATTATGTCCAAATGCTTGCAGACTGGCTGGATTTCCTCCCTAGGGAGTTGTTCATATTTAAATTTATTTCAACAGAGAGGGCAAAATTTTCTGAGAAGGGATATGGAAGTCTAGGCATTTACAGGGCTTATGACTTTCGAGGTTTCAGCTCTTTTACTTCACAAAAGTCAATAAATGGAAGAGTTTAGGAAATATGAATGTTCAAACATGGGCAGAATAAAAAAAAACATGAACTTTAAGAAAATAATTCTTGCATTTCTCAAACTTTTTAGGTACCTACATGGTGTTATCATATTTTTATATATTAACCAAATATTTTACACGAATATTGGTGTTTCTATCAAATGATTGTGAATGTTACACAGTGTGTAAAGTGGCCACTTAAACCAGCCAATGACAAGTCGTAAGTCCTGTAAATGCCTAGACTTCCATATTCCCTTCTCAGAATTTTTTTCCCTCTCTGTTGAAATAAATTTAAATAATAGTAGAATTAAATCCAATAAAAGTGTATCATTTTTAGGATTTTATTAAATTTTGTTATGAAATATATTAAAATTCTGTTACGACATAAACTTTTGTAACTGAATTTAATACAAGTAAACGCAGTTTTTGCTACCATTCGTGTTTGCAATACAGTAATGAGAAAAAAATACAATATCCGACAAAGGCTCTTTTATATAATTTTTCAAACGCACAATAAGAGAGGCAGTGAAAGTATTAGAGTTAGATTAAATTTGCGGAATACAAAATTAAAAACTTTTTTAATTTATTTCAACAGAGAGGGAAAAATTTTCTGAGAAAGGAATATGGAAGTCTAGGCATTTACAGGGCTTATGACCTGTCATTGGCTGGTTTAAGTGGCCACTTCACACACTGTGTAACATTTTCCATTCTGCCCATGTTCGAACATCCACATTTCCTCAACTCTTCCATCTGTTGATTTCTGTGAAGTAAAAGAGCTGAAACCTTTATCACGGGGGTGAGATTTATCCAGCTGAACCAAATCACCTACTAGGCAACGCCAGAAAACAATTTTCCAATTTTTATACTTCTTCTTTTACCAGGTAGTAATTCAACAATGTTTCATTGTGTCCAAATGCTTGCAGACTGGCTGGATTTTCTCCCTATTCATGTTTTCTCCCTCTGTTGAAATAAATTAAAATATAAATAACTCCCTATGGAGGAAATCCAGCCAGTCTGCAAGCATTTTGACATATTTAAAATTTTTTTAAAATCTATACTTGTATATACTTGTTAGCTATCACCATAAACTATTAACACTATTATGCACTTACATGTATATCGTTAAACAGCAATTATTATTTATATACATATGTATAAGGAAATTTTGTCAATATTTAAGTAAGTTTGACAATGCCCCAATCAGGTAAAACGCGTCACATGTATTTATAAAAAATTAAAGTAGAATTAAATTCGACAAAAGTGTTTTATTTTGTATACCTTACCAAATTTTGATATGAATTCTACCAATGATCTGCATACGTAATAAATATTTCATAGCATCAAATTACATTATTATTTTTAATTTTTATTTTTTTTAGTTCCTTAGCTCCGACGCCCTTATTCATAATCATGAATCAAGCACCGCTTATTAAAGGTTATAAACTACACCAATTTTATCAAGTCACAGTGAAAAAATTGTTAGGAGGTACTACATTTGACAATATTGGTGTGTTAAACCTTCATTAAAACAAATATTTCACGTGCAACAGGAATCGAATCTAGGACCTCAAACATGGTAGGCGAACGCTTCATATGTACGCGGCATAGAGTCGTAAACACTCACCCAGGATTCTGGTTCTATTTTCCACTCTGAACTGTTTTGTATTTAAACCGCATTGTTTTGATTTTCTCCGTCTTAAGATTATAATTTTACTGTTCGGTTTTAATGGATAATAAGCATAATATTATACAATATACAAGTATTATCTCATCATAAATGGGAACCTCGTTGAGAAGGGCATATGAAAGTCTAAATATTAATAGATTTTACGCATGAAAATTAATATATGGAATATTGTTATTGAAACGTTGGCATTATAATGAATGTAACACAAAGTGAAAAGTGAGCACTTAGATCGGCAAAGTTTAGGTAATAGGTAATAAGGCTTGATTCCTCTTGAGATGTCTGTCAATCAAATAAATTTTAGAGTGTTAATTCTAGTTTGTGTAAGTCAAAATGTCAATGAAGGTTTAGATACATTTAATTTTTGTTGATTATTTATATTATTTATCTATTTATAGAACCAGTGCTGTCTAAAATCAACGCTGGATTATTTTTATCCCTGACGAGAATCATCAGAACATCTCTCAATATTGTCGATCTTTTCCTACAGCAATGGCAAGCGTTCAAAAAACTAGTGGTGTTATCACTACTGGATTGAAAGTGACACAATTGCCATTATAAGTAAATATAATTTCTCAGATGTTTAAAGTTAAGTTTAAACTCAGCTTTTATTCTTCCTCTGCCAGTTCCAGGTTTAACTTCCATACATAGGTGCTGGGGCTAGAACTCCGTTGTGCACGCCAGTTAAGGTTCGATTGACGTATTTTTATTAGCAATTACTGTGCTTAGTGCGCCGTTCATTTTGTTGCTACATTCACTCTTTGACATCTTTTTCTACTCTTCGATCTCTTGAAAACATGCTTCCAAGATACACAAATTTTTCTTTTTATTCAAGACTGCTCCTTTCAATTACTATCATTTTCGACTTACTTTCGTTTATCGCCAATTCACTCTCCAGACATACATCATACATTTTAAAGACTATTTTTTGCAAATCCGCGTTGCTTTTTGTTAACAGAACTGCATCATCGGTATACAACAAGCAATTTACTAAAAAACTATCGATTTTTGCTTCAATATCCATATTTTCTATCTTTTTCATACAGTTGTCTATGTATAGATAAAACAACCATGGTGACATTACACATCCCTGTTTTACGCCTTTTAAGATCACAAACCAAGATGTGAATTCCCCATTTACTCTTACACACGCTGAACTTTCCTCATTAAGAGGTGATACTGCATTTTCATTTAAATTTATTGTTTACTCCGTACTTTTCCAACATATATCTTCAATGCCAATATATGATATTACAGTTTAAGTAAGCCTATCGATTGGCTTAAAAAATATAATAATAATTGTTGCAAAACAAGCAACAAGTGTTTTAGTTTGTACTAATGTTTAAAAACCTGAAAGGATTCCATTTTTTCTTTTTATTCTTTCATATCCGATTAAAATGAGTATGTGGAAATTACCAGACTCCTACAGGAAACCCTATCGCCAGCCAACACTTTCACTTCCTTCAATTTTAATTCTACGTTTCTTAGTTCCGTCGAAAGATAGTCATGGATGGCCTTCCAAGACTACAAGCTCGCATGTGTGAAGAAGAGTAAACTTGGATCAAAGCTCTCCTGAGACATTAGTAACACGTTTCAAAGCCAGGACCTCTGTCGCACCCGTAAGACGCTAGTTATACAAACCTACTGCGTTCAATCTTTGACAATATTGGTAACAAAAAGAAACCACCCTATAACTGCGATTTAACTCAATAACTTACTTTAAATACACAGAAGTTTATTTTAAGTTTTTGCAAGGTACCAAGAGTTGTTGCATCCAAATAGTACTGGTGTAGGGTCCATAGTATATAATCGATTAATCGATGACACACACGTGTTTAATTTATTTATCTGAAGTAGACTAGTGACCAACGATGCAATGTCATAATTTTCCATCGAATCCAATACATTCGTATAATTCAACTCTTATAGTAATGCACGCTAAACCGGGAACATTGCTCTACAGTACGTTCACATCGTCCCTACCATGAAGAAATGATCAACAAAGGAACGTCGTCTATAAAGAGACCGTAGAACGCAACGCCAATTCGTCAGCCCGTTCGGTCAGTCAGCCCAACGAGTTCAGTTTACTTCAATCCAGCTCGATGAAGTCACACAGTTCCAGCATGCAGTTCAAGTGCTATCTCTTTAACCCACCATCGCCGCTACGCTTACGCTACACAACCAAGTGCTGTATCTTATTCGCCATGTAATAAATACACATTGAACAGCAACTTTGTGTCTTCTCTGTCAATCTCTAACTGGGGTAGGAACTCCAACTAACTCCCAACAATCTTATCCTTTACTGGCATTATACGTTTTGACCGAGCATAGACTAGACTTTTAAACAGCACGAATCTTGTTTAAAGTTGCTACTGCAGTTTATAGGCAGGTCGCGAGCTATGAAATACATTTTTGAGACAGGCATTATACAATTTATGATGTGTATGGGTAGTCAGTGCGTTTGCCTACCGCGCAAGAGGTATCTAGTTTGATTCCCGACATGGTTGAGATAATATTTTTAAAAATAAAATCTTGTATGGTCCCTGGAAGCAAAAAACTGATCATTTTACATTCAGATTGTTAAAATTATCAAGAAAAATAATTATTTCGTGAATTCAGGGGTCACTATTTGTAGTGTAATGGTTAAGTGTATTTTTTTATCAATCAAATGATTAATATTAAAAATATGAAAGCGGATTAAGTACGCAGTATTTATTACAGGATGTTACGCACTATACATACTAAATTAATCAAAAAGAATTCACTTTAATTGAAACGGGACGAGAGCCTCCTGAGGACGCGACTGATGGGCCCGAAGAAAGGCCACTATCTATGACCGTTTGGGTATGAATTGTTGCCAACTTAAGAGCGCTTCAGTGCTGGCAACCTTACAGTTTTTATTGAGGTGCGTTTGATTCCTTTACAGTACCAATGCAGTGCCCTATGCACCATTTGGTGCGGGAAAAGAATTTTCACTTTTTTCTCAGCATAACATATTACACCATTATTTCATTCGTTTTATTTTACTAAGTAAACGATCTGAAATTTGCATTGATATGGGTGAAATTTTCCCAATTCAATTAACACCCAAGAGTAAATAATCATACTTTTGATAAAAGTAATGGATAAGACGATCTTTTTATTTAAAATAAAATAAACGGTAGATATTTGAAATTCGAAGACCTGTCGCTAGTTATCTACGTGTGAATAAAAACTAAATTAAATATTAAAATATTAATCCCTTACACAACAATATTCGATAATTAAAATGCCTTTCAATTCATGTGCCTAATTCACGTTTTTCTTTTTTTTCAATCTATAGTCGGGACATGAAAAACTGACACATAATATGACACCAAAAATAGTAAAACTAAACAAAATCACATGTTTTTTGGAAAGACCGAATAAAGTAATGATTAATTACGTGAGTTGTCTTTAAAGTTTTGCATATAGAGCTGGAATAAAACAGTAGATATTCTTTGAATACTTTATTGTTTTTCAAAATATTTTCCACAATAATTAATACATGTTTGTGTGCGCTCGAACCAACTCGGGAAGCAGTACTTCAACTCGTTCGTTAATCCACTGATAATTCGTCGTTCGGAGTTGGATTTTTCGAAATTCAGCGATGACTTCCGGTAAACAAATAGTTGTATACCAATCGTCAGTAATAGTCATTCCATCGTGCAAAGGAATTGTCGCTACTTGACCTGCTTTTAAGACAAATGTAGCCACCATCTTTTTGGACACGCTTCGAGAACGGATGACTTTTGTTGACATGTTTTCATCTAGGGAAACCCAAACAGACGATTGGCGTTTATTTTTGGGTTCGTATAAAGGAGTAAAAAAGGATTCTTAGACCCAGACTGAGGTAGGAGGATGATGTAAAAAAAGATGCGGCACAGCTTCTACAAGTTGCAAAATGGATAATGGCTGCTGAGAACTGGCGGAGTTGGAGGCAAAAGTTGAAGGAGGCCAAGGCTTGATTTGGGCTGTAGCATCAACGAAGAAGAAGGATAAGTATATTTACAATTCATCACCACTGACGATGCTGTAAACATTTTTAGAGTTTTTTTCGTTGAAGCGGTCTAGAGTTTTTCAAACAAATTGACCCAGCTTATTTCTGTTCTTCGATTAACTTCAATTTGCTGTTTTAAAAATCTTCAATGATGCTTTAATCTCGCGATATGTCACATGTCGATCTTCCTTGATAAGCTTGCGCACAGCATCGACGTATTCCTGGGGAGTTGCCATTTTTTGTGCACCTGTCCTTGGATCGTCTCTAAAACTCAGCCGTTTACATTTGACTTCCTCGTGCCAACGAAAAATTGTCGATTGATGTGGTTCTTTTTTGCCAAAAACAGAAACCAACTCAGCAAGGCATTTTTGTTGAGATAATTGTCTTCGAACTGCGCGAAAATTTTCTCGGTTTAATTCCACTGTTCGAATAACTTGTGAACTTTGACAATTCGCTGTAGCTACAACACTATACGTATCGTATTGAAACTTTGGATTTAGATTAACTTAAGATTGTGTTGTTTTTTTCAGAATGACATTTTATTCGTTGTGCTTTCTACGTTCCTGTATACAAAACTAAAAAGACAACCCTCGTAAAACCAATACTGAGGATGATCAACTAATTGCATTTCTTAAATAGTATGTCCATTTTTAAGTAAGAATCATTGGCCTAGACTATCAATAAAAGTTTGTAATATATTTAAAAAAATAAACACGTTGCACTACTTAAAATTAATAAATTTGGTAAAGTGTCACTTGGTGTAATGCTTTTTTAAAAATATTTAGTTAAGTTTATTTTTATGCTTTGACAATGAAACAGGTTCTAAAACCGTCAGCGTGTTAAATTTACTATAGTCAAAAAATACACAGGTAAATAATTTAATTATTCCATAATAATATTATAATCGTATACTTATATCACAATCAGCGGTTACCTTGTTGGTGATCATATTCTCCGATATATCGCCTTGTGATGAACCTAACGGTTAGTGCTGAAACAAGTAAAATAAAAAACAATTAAAAAACATAAATCGATCGAACGGTACATGAATAAATGGAAGGCAGCAATCATAAAAAAAAAATTGCAAAATACATTCTGTACATTATTATGTATGTAAACGTAGATAAAATATAACGAATGACTGAAGCTGATGTACGTATAAACATTTTTTTCATGTATACGCCTAAGAGGATTTAAAAAAATCAAGATAAAGGAAAAATTACAAATAAAATCATATTCAAATACAGATAAAAAGAAATGGCCATAAAATAATAGAAAAATGACATGAAAATAGTTGTAATTTAGAACAAAAAGATTTTATTCAATTCAAAGATTAATTTTAAAATATTTATAAATTTATGAAACTAGTTTAATTTTGATATATACGCCATGTATTTACAGGGATTGTGACCTGTCATTGTCTTGTTTAAGTGGCCACTTTACACACTGTGTAACATTCACAATTTTTCGATAGAAACGCTGATCTTTGTTCAAAATATTTGTTTGATAAATAAAAATATGGTATTACCATGTAGGTACCTAGAAAATTGGAGAAATGCAAGAATTATTTTCTTAAAGTTCATGTTTTTTTTTTAATGCGTTCATTTCATTATTTCCAACTTTAGGGCATTGAAATAATTATGATGAATCTTATCCATACCGGAATAGGTTTTAGCTGCGTTACTTTTTATAAAATAATAATTTTAATCATTATGAAAGTTGAAATATGCGACCAACGACGAATATTACTCAGTGCGCAACATGATCACTTCGGTCAGCCAATGACAGATCTTAAGCCCTGTAAATACCTAGTATTTCATATTCTTTAGATGTAAAATCTTCTCCATGTGGTTGTGAATGTAAATTGTCTTCAAAAATTTAGATAGACTCAAGATGTTGTTGATAAAACCAGCTGGTCTAAGAAGAATAAAAATTGAAAAATATTTTCAGGCGTTGCCTAATATGTAAGTGAAACAATCCGATTAGAATATTACCCGCAACATTAAAGGTTTCAGCTCTTTGACTTTCCACAGACCAATACATGAAAAAATTGAAGTAATCAATTGAACTTATCAATTTGATTAATGTGCGAGTGCCTGGTCGAGTTACCCGATGTAATACTTTGTTCTACTGCGGTCCATCATCGACCAATTACAGCGTGAATTCGCCAGTAATGCGGATGCATGTACTCGCGAACCAAAATGCTAACAACATCGATGTCTTTAGCGTGAGTCTTGTAAATTTTAAATATCAATGTTTATGTTCCTTATCAAATAGAACTTAATATTCTGTTCATATTGTATTTTATAACATTATTTACCTAGCTGCTTTAAACCTTTAATTGTATTTCTTTAGCTTATTAAAAAAATAGAAATGTATATACACCGCAAGACAAAAAAAATTACGAGTTTACCTGCTACCGCGCCCCTTGACTTTACTGAACCCTTTTTCTAAGAAATCCTTTATCGATACCTCTTTCTTTTGTTTAATAAATTAAGGACACTATGTGTCACCTTTCTACAATATTTACATTTTAAAATGTCTCAACAGTCTTGTTTTACCCGCGTTTGAGTGAACATAACACAACAATCATGGAAAGTGCAAAGCAAATGTCGATTGCGATAAAATCCAAAATAATCACATTGTCGCAAGAAAACATATCTAATTGTGAAATATCTCGTCGAGTTGGGTATTCAGAAGGTGCAGTGAGGTTTTTATTTAAAAAAATCCAAGAAACTGGATCCATAGAACGGAAAAAAGGAAGCGGACGGGGGCGCGTGACATCTGCCCGAGATGATCGCTTAATAAAAAAAATTGTTATGCGCGATCGATTTTTAACGGCACCTGAAATACACGCAGAAGTGCAGTCTACCAGCACATCAACATTTTCAGTAAAAACAGTGTCCAGGCGGCTGTTGGAGCATGGTTTCCAAGCACGGAGTCCCGCAAAGAAACCATTACTCACGGACAAAATGAAGAAGGCTAGACTGGATTGGGCGAAAGAGCACCAGAATTGGACCTTGGAGGATTGGCAAAATGTTGTTTTCTCTGATGAATCAAAATTCAACCTTTTTGGTCCAGACGGCAGAAAGATAGTTCGACGAAAACGTGGGGAAAGATATCATCCGTCGTGCGTCACTCGAACCGTTAAACATTCACCCTACGTGATGATTTGGGGGTGCATGACAGCATACGGTTTAGGACCTCTAAATTTTGTACAGGGTACGATGAATGCCATTCAGTACAAAAAAGTGTTAAAAAAACATATTATTCCAACAATCGAGGACATTACGCAGTATACCGCGGACCCAATTTTTCAGGACGATTCTGCGCCGTGCCATAGAGCCCGCACTGTGAGTACAAATATATATATTTTTTAATGCATTTTGTGACCACATGATAAATAATTTATTGTTTTTTTATAGATCAATGAATTCAAGGAGAAAATTGGCTTAAAATCGTTGACGTGGCCCGGGAATAGCCCTGATTTGAACCCGATAGAAAATTTATGGGCGATTATGAAAAAAAAAGTCGGGAAAAAAAAATCAAAAAACATTGAGGAATTAAAAAAAAACTTAATTCAAGTTTGGGAAGAAGAAATAACATCAGAAATTTTAGATTCGCTTTACGCTTCTCTAAATAATAGAATTTTACATGTTATAAAAAATAAAGGTGAATTCACTTAGTACTAAATATTTTTAAATGTTATAAATATGTTTAAATGTAAAATACTTTAATTTAAAATAAAGCGATAAGAACCTACTTCTTAAATATGAATTAAAAAATAACATGTCTTTTATTACTCCATCACAAACACTCGACCATAAATGAACCGTTATGGGTCTCTAAGGTTCGGGTAATCTGATACCTGATATATAATGGCAATTTCTAAGTACAATTCATGAGTAAGATTTTTTATTTTAACCTTGAAATAACGAGTAGTCATCACATATGTCAAACAATATAAAAAAAACTAATTAAATATCAAGAATAATTCATTATATGTCAATTTTAGTTTTTTTTGAGAACTCGTAAATTTATTTGTCTTGCGGTGTATATGGCTTTATTTTTTTTAAAACCAACTTAACTTTTAAACACAGTTCTATATTTTATTATTTTATATTGTATTTTTTTTTTAATTTATGTTGTTAATATACTCATCTTTTTATTTTTATACCAACTATACTTATTAACACTGTTCCTATATTTTATTTCGTTATATTGTGTTTTTAAAAAAAATCTATGTTGTTTATATACTCATCTTCTTTTTTTATACCAACTTTACTTTTTAACACTGTTCTATCTTTTGTTGCTTTATATTGTATTTTTTAAAATTTAATGTTGTTTATATACTTATATTTTGTAAAACTTTCTTGTATGTAAAAGCCTTATGGGCGTGAAAAAATAATAAAATAAATAAAATAAAATAATATATGAGTTAAAGCATCGAAACAATGGAGAATGTTACACTATGTGTAAAGTGGCCGCTTAAACCAGCTGATGACAAGTCATTAGCCTTGTAAATGCCTAGGCTTCAATATTCCCTCCAAACAAATGTTCTTCATCTTTGTTGTAATATATTAAGATAAAAAGAAAAGGTGTTGAACATTTTCTACGGAAATACGACTGAGCAACATCTTTTTCAGTGATGAAGCACATTTTTAACTTTGAGGTTATGTGAACAGTAAACATGTTTTGTGCTGCTGCGGTAGTTGGTGTGTGGTTCAGTGACTGTGTGTAGGTGGTTTTACATAAACCCATATCAACAAATCTTCTGGTTGAATTTTTCTTATTCTCTGCAATCTTGTTTGTATTAACCTTCAAATGTTCATAATATACAGGGGTTTTTTTAAACCCTGTCACTTCCAAAACCACAATGATTAGTATGGGTAAGAAGACATATTAGCATATTTAAAAAAAATATTTAGAACAAATAAAATCTTCAAAATTAAAATATTAAAAAAAACAAATGGTTGCTTACTTCTGCAGGGGAGGCTCCCCCCTCCCCCTCCTTGTTTCTCCCCTGCAGAAGTAAGCAACCATTTGCTTTTTTTTTATTTTTTTATTATTTGTTCTAAAAAAATGTTTTAATATGCCAATATGTCTTCTTGCTCATACTGATCATCTTGGTTTCGGATGTGACAGGGTTTAATAAACACCCTGTATACATAGCTTAGAAATGTTAAAATTTAGTAATATTACCAAATTACAACAGGGATTGGAGAAAACCTTAAAGAAGAGAATATGGGAGTCTAGGCGTTTACAGGGCTTATGACCTGTCCTTGAATGGTTAAAGTGACCACTTTACACACTGTGTAACACTCACCGTTTTGCCTATGTTTGAGTAACTATATTTCTTCAATTCTTTCATTTGTTGATTTTAGTTAAGTTGAAGAGCTGAAACCTTTATTTTTGTGAAGAGATTCATCTGACTGAAATATTTCACACACTAGGAAGGCTAATCAGATTCTTTTGCGTCATCTCATGTGGCACACAAACATCGAGCTTTTTTTAAATCCAGATGTTGAAAATGGTTGAAAACGGTTTTATGATCAATATTCAGCTTCTGGACGATGTTACGAATGCTAACATGACGGTCTTTCTTGATATTTTCCATGACTTATCGACAGTTGCCAGAGCGTAGTGTATCATTCACCTCCGCTACACCAGTACGAGATCGCTCAAACCACTGTTGTGCAGCACGAATCGAAAGAGTATTGGCCCCGTATACATCGCAATTTTTTTAGTTGCTTTCGACGCGGTTTTCCCTTTCAGGTAGTAAAAATGTAAAATATGGCGAATTTCTTCCTTTGAGACCTCCTTACTCGACGCACATTAGTTCACAACTGAACCAACCAAGCACAATACTGTCCAACAAGCGTTTTTAGTATATACTCCCACTTTCACATTGCCGTATCATTTAACCCGGTGTGACTAATAATAAACAAGATATATATTTATTTGAAAAAATGGGTGCGAAATGCGAAATACGAAATTTCTTTTCCCCCAACCGACATAAGAACATTCATGTTTTATGTTTGTACTATTTTAAGACTAAATACCAACAAGCAAAATTTCCATTTCTGGAGATCACACAATTAGAGCATAGACGCCATTGAACCATTTTCCTTATATCACTATTGACTATTCATGCGATATTACAATTTCAAATATCGGAAACCTGGTTTTTTGATATTTTCTAAATATTGTTGGTAAATGTTTAATAAGTGTTCAAAAATTTAAATATGTAAATATTAAATAAACCTAAATCTTCATTACTTCAATTTGTAGGTTTAAATCGATGTAAAAAAGTAAATACTGGAAAAAAGTCATTCAAAGTAGTTGAACAATAATTATCTAAATTCCCTGCTTATTTTTGAGATCTTCAACTTCAATTTCAGCGGAGGTCAGTGCATGTTTTTAAAACGTGACAATATTTATTTTTAACGAAACACTCCGTGCTTTGTTTTTACAAATTTAACAAAATAAAAAATAAATGAACAAACCCTTTAAAAAATAGAAACTTAAAAGCGAGTCTGTGGAAATTAAATAAAATCTAAATAAAGAAAATGTATAGCGTGTTGTCGGGTGGCATGGCTTGTAATAGTAATGTTAACTTACTAAAACGACTAGGAAGCTACTGTCGCTACTCACTCTAGTGACGGAGTTTGGTTAAACTTAATCAGCATTCTGATTTCTGATTGGTTGAATAAGCAAAATGGGGTGAAAAAGAACCATGATTAAAGTTTGAGAATTTAAAACAAGAAAAAATAACAAAATTCTTATCTAATATCGAAATTCCGGTAATATTTAATGGTATTTTCAATATCGTGTTATTAGCCCGATATTCCGGTTTAACGATATTATTGAATACCGGTATCCATGCTATGCACTCAATATGAGGTAAACATATAAACAGCTATTGCATATCCAGTACGCAACTGTTTGGTGCGCTATTTTAGGTAGAGAAATCATAGGCCCATATTTTAAAAAAAGTATCTTGGCCGTGCAGCGACCGCAAATTCTGACATATACTGTGAAGCGATCAACGGTTTCTTTAGTGGATTTCTTAAAGGAATTTGTAGAAAATTCATGTATCTCAGAGTTACTAATATTGAAAGCATGCTAGAGTATAAATATGAGTCAGATATAATTGATAAGATTAAGAAAGGGTATCTAAGATGGTTTGGTCATGTAGAACGAATAGATGACGAAAAAATGGTAAAACAGGTACTCGTTTATATGGTGAGAATAAAAGGTAACGCGAGGCGAAGATGACTAAGGAAGACGTGGCATGATGAGATTAACCAAAATTTTAAGTCTAGTCATGTCAAAAGTACCCAGAACTAAATATCCTGGCCAGCACGATTGCCTGATGTCCATGTGACTTTTTTTGGTGGGACAACCTGAAGAGTTTTATTTAAAAAAACAACCTGCGGAAATGAAAGAAAACATTCGGACCGACGTCGCGAGGATTTTGAGCAATCTTAACCAACGCGTTTTTGAAAATATGCGCGAATTATTGATAAGTGCTTGCATCTTAATAGTCGCCGTTTAGAAAATTATTTATTATTTTAAAATTTTGTGTATTTATTTTGGTAATTTTTTTAAAAGTTTAAGATCTGCTAAATGTTATTAAATATTTGTATCTAACCTCTTACCGACTTAAGATCTGCCATTGAACATCCTGTACAAGGTATAAAGCGATCGCTTGCCAGTCAATGACAGGTTAAGTGCTTTATAAATCCCTAGACATACATACTATTTTATTTGCTTATAATGTATTTGTCTCCATTAATATTATAATGTCTTCGTCTATCAATTAAAAATAATAATATTTCATGAGAAACAAAGGAATCGTTTAAGAAGAATAAATAGTTTAAATCATTAGAAAGCCTTCAATTTTGGTCAGTTATTCTCAAAACATTATTAAATTTATTGTTACTTTTTTTTTCTTTTCTGTTCAGTTTATTTTTGTAAATTATTTTCATTAAGTTTTTTTTAACAGGATTAATTATTTAAAAATTAAATCAACTGTTAAAAATAATTTATGATATTTATTTAGAGAACAATTATAGTAGTCAAATACCCATTTGTTGGGTCTCGATTAATTAATTGATTTGAAGTCTTTAGAGGCTTCAAAACCATTAAGCTATGAAGTAATTCCATTAACAGCTAAATATCTGAATACACCTGATTTTCAATTCCTCGGATTGATTCAAGTGACTTGTTTGATTATTCATTTGGCTTTGTTTTGGTACAAACAAAATCATACATTAGGAAAACTCATTTATATATATGTCTCAAAATATATTAATTTATTACAAACTGATTAATCTCTCGAACACTAAGGTGTGCTCATTAAATTTGCGGTTTATTAGACAAAAACATTAAATGGTTTACTCACATAAAGCAAACGGGCAATATAACCATAATTTATTGAACCTTGATTTAAAAAAAATAAATCAGAAATCAGCTCTTTTTCAATATTTAAGGTATCATGATAATTTATTATATAAATAAAAAACAAGTAATACTTTCATCCACAAATTTGGAGAAACCAGTGAGCGGTGTTATCGTTTTCGCGACATCTTCGAGACTGGCATCTTTATTATAAAATGAAATGTATGTATTTATACAAAACTGTAAGGATGGAGAATTTAAATTTATTAAATAGCTATTTTTGTGTGATGAACCTTTTGACAAGGTGTTTCGATATAACTAATGAGTTAAAATAATAGTATTTTAATGTGGGTACTGAAATATTTTTTATATTAAAAATTTTGCTGTGGTTGAGGTTTTTCAGGAAAACGATCCCTAGTTTTTCTAAATATGTTGATTAAAGTATTCCCCGTCTTTTATTTCTAAAATAACTTATAATAAACTTCCATCAAGCATTTTTACTTACACACTTAATTTATCACAATTTTTTTTTTCCATAAGATAGTAATAATAATTTTTAATCCAAAAAATACCTTTAGTGCAAAACCAATTTTACAACACAAAAAACTGATTTTAGTCATTTAACAATTAAAATTAATAAAAATCAACTAATTTGAAGGAATTTAATAATCTATTTAATAGATTTGTGGTGGTCTTGGCCTTTGTTGTCACTGCTAAAACAGGTTGTATTTTATAAAAAATGAATTCATTTTGTATATAATCTTCAAATGTTTTATATTTCCATTTCCAAGAATACTTCAAGTTTGTTTAAATGTTTAAAAACAAAAGCTGAATTTGAAGAAGATTGGCATTTATTGCAACTCAACTCGTTCCCAAAATATTGTTCCTCTGTTGCTATAAAAGTATTTTTCTTCTTCTTGTAGATCTGGCGTTCTGTTCTATTAAGAGTGAAGGTGAGAGACTAATTTTTTAAATGTAATATACAAGTAAAAGAGTCGTTGTCTATCATCATATATTTATTACTACATTTTACTTATATTTGTTTTATTTATACTCGTTTATCATCATAATTTTATGAAACAATGAATTACAGCTCCTGCTTTCACGTGTATATTTTTAACATAAGAATTTGTTTAGTCTCTCATCAGTTTGATGAAAAAAATTAAATGTTGTATTTTTATTATTATCAATTCAAGTTTAGTTATTCTTAAAAATGAAGGTTGTGTTTTTATAAAAAGGATAGTCGATAAATAATAAAATATGCTCATATTTATACTATCAGGCAAATATGAATAACTGCTTCACAATATTGACTCTTTGAGTCGTTATTTGCAATGAAAATAAAACATCCGTAAATCTAAAAGAAAACACATACGTTTTTCTGTTTCTTTACCAGTGAACCATCAATCTGCAGAATAAACAATATTTCTGCTACCCTTCCCTTCTAGAGTTACTAAAACGGCTAAAATCTAAGACAGCATGGTTCAAGGTCCAAGAATCAGTTTTCTAATACACCTAAAGAAAAGACAAATAAATAATGGACAATTTTAACTGTCTGGATTCCACGAAATCCATTAACAGTTACTGAATAATTAATTTTTTGTTTTTTTAATTTGACAAATAAATAATTCCAGAATACAGAAAAAAAATTGTCGATCATGTGAAAATCTATGAAAAAAATATCGCTTGGTGTTGCCTTATTAACTTGTTCATGGTTATATTTTTTTTTTGTTGTATGTATTTAAAATTGATATTTAGTCAACATCGTGAACTCTGCTTAAATTAGAATTTGTTCTTAAACTAGTATTTATTTTCTTTAGTGTTATGCAAAAATGCTTTGAGCACACCAACCTCAAACTGAGATAGTTGATGTTAAACATTAGAGGCATTTCAATAAAATATGATTTGTTATTTTGCTTGTCTATCAATTTTAATACTCGTACAAAAGTTACTTAATATTACAAAAATAGGAAACTACAGAACTCCTCAAAAATATAGCTTTTTTTAATAACAATAACGCTTTTTTTTTAAACCACGTTACTTCCCAAAAAAATAAATGTGAATGTACTTAAAAAATAATTATGTCAATTTATCAAATGTTTATAACTTTGTTGTAATAGGAATTAGTGATTAAATTTTTTTTTATAAAAAAGCTTCATTTTCTAAACCCGACGTTAAAAATACTTTGAGATTAACTTCCAATATCAATCCTCAAATAATAAAAAGTAAGAGGCCGTTAGTAATAAACAATACTTGTCGGAAATTTTGGCAAACGAAGCGTCTTTTCTGAGGTAAAAACATTTTTGCAATATATCTGTTATATAATATTATGTTAGCCACATATTGATCCAAATTGCAACAATACTTTAACCATCATAAAACAATGCAACGTTGTTTTAAGTCCAGTTGCATGGGTTTGGTTAACACACAAGGTATAACAGAGAGTCTGTAAGCTTAAATACGCCAAAACATTTTTTTAAAGTAAGAAAATCACTTATAGATCATGATTCTGACACAAACTTTTTTTTTGTGCTTCGACTTATTTTCGGATAACACCTTGCAGTTATACTATTTATCGTCAGTTATATGATGCTATTCGTGGTCTAAAAATTCATTAACATATCATTATAATTTATTTTTTTGTAAAAATACTGAAGTTTTACAATATTGAAAACATGAATTGAAGTACCAAAGCTTAAATCTTTTTGGTTTGTATTTTATTTACTTACCGCAGCAGACATTTTAATTGAAGTAAAAACCAGGCCCGTAAAGCACGAACCGGTCTGTGGTCCCTTGGTAGTGTCGCAAAATCATGAATCAGAGGTCCGAATCACGAACTTCGCTCTACCACAAATGTATTCTCACGCAAATTCATTTCTAGCTCAGTTGTTTACGAGTACCTACTTAATTAAAAATAACCGAGAAACTTGTAATAGCGGTAAATAAAACTAGAACAAGAAATTAATATTTACTCCTCGATTGCTGCTCTTGGGTAAAAATCTTGAATAAGGGAATCGAGTCAAATCGTTTCATCAAAAGATCCATGCTTGGTAACAGCCTTAGAGACATAATAAGATATGAGGAAATTAGGAACGAAACCAGAATAGCGGATATCATGGATCGCGTAGCAAGACTGAAGTGACAATGGGCAGGGCATGTTGCGAAGCAAGACCCCACAAGATGGAACCCAAAAATTTAAGATGGAGACCTTGGAAGAATAAGAAAGGCGTCGGAAGACTTCAAAAAAGACGGTCCAACGACATAGCCGCTGTGTGAGGTAAAAAATTACTGCAAGCAGCAACCGACCGAAAGAATTGGAAAGATATGGAAGAGGCCCATATCCAGCAGTGGTGGACAGAAGGCTCAAAAAGAAGGAAATCAAGGATAAATCCACCTTTTCATAAAGTGGCCGGCGCGTTCGCCCACCATTCTCGAGGCCCAGAGTTCGTTTCCTGCCAGGGTGTACGTGAAATATTGATTTCAAAAGTTGTTCACACTACAATAGTTTTTTGTTTCTGAACTGGCACCTGAAGCGTAAGACAGATACACTAATATTTACGTTTTTAAAAAAAAATACGCTACATTTGATTTACCAATGCAGTTACCAACCATGAAATGATAATATATATTTTTACAAGCCTGTGAAATATTAAATGATTTTCAAAATATTTACGTCTTTTTTAGTTATTTTTTTTTACGTTTAATCTCAGATGTTGAAAATTGAATTGTTTTAGTTTTTTTTTTTCATACTTCATTCATAATTTTGCGCTTCAACACGAGTTTTTGCTTTAAGTGTTGTTTTATTATTGTGTTAAAAGACTTATTTTTTTTAAATACACGATTTAATATGAATAAAATTGTAAACAAGCAGAAACAAGTAGTTATAATAGCTACAGCCGCGTGAAATTGAAACAGAATATTTGAATGGAATATAAACACCGTTTTTAAGAGCGGAAGAGTAAAAACAAATTAATTTTCGATTCACAATCAGGAATTTAATAAATTTTTCATAAAACCCGTTATATTTCCGGAAGTTTATTTAGAAAAATATTTTCAAGCTATTTTTTGTGATGGAGGCAATCAATATCGTATAAAAAGAGGTTTATTCGCATAGAAAAATGTTTATTTCATAAGGCGTAAAGCCTCGGCTTTATTTATGGGCTGATAGATATTATTTTGCGTGGAAACTTATCGAAAAAATGATACCACTAAAGGATAAGTGTTTGAAGTGCTCCTAAATTCAACGATGTCTTTTTTATTGAATTGCTCACTTACCCAATGTATTTAATTATACATCCAGTCTACCATTTATGTGTTGATTTGATTGTTTATGATTTTAATATTACCCTTGTAAACATTATTCAAAAGGAAGTACGCCAAATTTTAAAATATTATTATTTTAAACAAAAATATAAATAGATCGATACCTCAACCAACATTTGTTTGTAACATACCGTATGTAATGCCTGGAAAAAGATAATATATATAAGTGTTAAGAACATAATTAGGAAACCAGACAGTTTTTTTTTCAAGTATAAAAATAAAGACTTAAAAAACGTAAATACAATGAAAGAAAATAAGAAATCAATTAGAAAAAAATGAATTAAAAATATTTTATTTTAGGTGAAATAACAAGTAAAATAGAATAGTTTCGTTTCAGACCAGGAACCCGTGAGCAGTGGTTTGATATTTTAAAGATATACTCTCCAACAGCAAGTTTTTTTCCTCTTGAACATAGTTTCACTGATAAGAAAGATGTCGATATCCAAAGTGATAATATGCAGCTGCCTGACTGGTCGGCCAATCGGCTTAGTCGGAAGTAAAATAGGCTGTCCTAACGCTGTCGGAGATATTCATCAGGAACGTAAAATGGCCGAGTTCTCGATGAAACCTCCTATTAATCTGAAAAAAAGGATTAGTGAGGAAACCCATTCCTTTTAATTTGGAAACTTTTGGTTCCCAGCATGCCCAAGAAGAACGCAACAAGGTAGAGCTACAGACAACGAACATACTCCCTCAGACCCTCGTGTAGTGATACCTCAGGTTCTTTTCCTTAACCCTTTTCAGCATGAATCATATCTCCCCTCATGCGGACTGCATTTCACCGAGGCACCTTTAAGTCTGCTCGATATACTCGTAACATAAAATCTTTGTGCAAAGTGTTCTCTCCATGAGAGCATGAAAAGATTATCTCAATTCATATAACCTCAAGATCTTTAAATGTCGATACACGCACGCATTGGCGGTTATCCATTGTGTATATGTGATATACAGTACGCAATGTTCTAGTGAAAGATTAAATACGCATTTAAAAAAAATATTTTTTTTTATTAAATTTGCAGGGGTTACAATAAACTCATTTTGGGACAGAATAATATTAACATAAAGGTATGGTTATAATAATAATAATAAAGTAACAAGTAATAATATTATTATTTATATCACTACAGAGATGGGTAGAATTTTTGTTTCAAGATTATGGATATTCGAGCGTTTACAGGGCTTATGACCTGTCATAGGTTGGGTTCAAGTGGCCACTTTTATGTAGAATTCTACAACATTCCCCATTCCGCTTATTAGCGAATATCCATATCGGTGACATTTTTGGTTTTATTAATTTAACTCGGATAGAGTCTTAGCTACATAAATAAAGTAATTTGCTTTAATACTTAACCTCAATATCAAATACATAGATGGCGCTCCAAACGCGCTAGCGAAAGCTTTCCCTGTTTCATGACATATATACTAAAACCAAAAATGTCACCGATATGGATATTCGCTAATAAGCGGAATGGGGAATGTTGTAGAATTCTACATAAAAGTGGCCACTTGAACCCAACCTATGACAGGTCATAAGCCCTGTAAACGCTCGAATATCCATAATCTTGAAACAAAAATTCTACCCATTTCTGTAGTGATATAAATAATAATATACCTTCTCCCCCTTGGGATAAAAAACCCAGAATTGTGTGTGTATAAATATGTAAATATATATATATACCAAAAATAATATTAAGTAATAATATGTACATAAAAACTGAAATGAGATAGCAAGCAAGTATATAATACAAAGAAATTAAAACAATTCATAATAAAAATTAATATTAAACATTTAATTATAGCATTTTGAAAAACCTTAGGTTAATTATACTCCAGTCTAGGATATTTCTTGGATCGGACTGAAAATGCAACCAATCTATTAGGTTTTCTATCTCAAGTAATAATTTCAAAACACCGGCAAATAAAGAAAATGGCAGAAGTTAATAACCTTCGCGATATCATTGATGAACATGATAAAGAGCAGTGGACCAAGATTTGTACCTTGTGGTACTCTGGAATAAACTAAGAATGGTTCATTATCAGACCCCTTTCTGCACCCAATAAGGCACTGCATTAGTAAACCAAATGCAGCGTAGTTCGATCATCCGTTGCCTGAAGGTAAGGTGATCGGTGATGAACACTTCAGGTGCCAGATCAGGAATAATTGAATCCTGCAGGTTAAACAACCCTTGTGGTACCCCGGAATATTTTTTATGACGTTACTCCCGTCTATGTGCAGAAAAATTGTTTTTTATTTTACGTCATTGGAAACGGTAAGACAAGAGTATGAATTAAATGCAAATAAATAATTGTATTTCATTGTATGTTATATACCTGCTCATATTTTTTTCTGGATAAACAAAAAAAAACTGAGAATAGTCCGTTATCATCCCCCTATCCGCACCCAATGGTGCATAGAGCACTGCCTTGGTAAACCAAATGCAGCGTAATTCGATCATCTCTAACATATGGGTATGGTTTTATTTATGAAAAAGTTGGTTCTGTCTTATGTTTCTAGATATATTTATCGAAGAAATAATGTAAATATTACAGTACAAAAAATAATATGAAGCGAATGATTAGTTTAATCATCATCATTCCCTTTCCGCACCTCATGGTGCATAGGGCACTGCATTGGTACACCAACCTAAGCATATCTTGATTATGTTTTTTGTTACATGAAAGTGAGATAATTAGTCTTACGGCTCAGGTGTCAGTCCAGGGACTACGAACTATAAAAACACCCCTTATTTATTTATTTGTTCTATAAATTTATTGCATAAAACCACTTTAAATATTTAATAACAAGGAATCTATGCAAAACTAATTAATATAAAATGAAAACGGAGAATCAATATTTCTTGTCAACCATATCGGGCCCGAGACCTATTGCATGGTATGCAAAAACGCTGACCAGTACACCACAAGACTGACAACTAATGCTTTGTGGTCCGTTAAGTGACCATACTTGTCGAAATAGAATAGAGGCTCCAGAAATGCACAGATTTTTATGATTTTTCATATTTTTTAAAGAAATATTAGCGTTTTTATAACTATCCCGAATATTTCAATTTTGGTGACCAATTCCAATGGATAAAAAACTCACTATCAGAAAATTTAAATCAAGTTGGGGTAGAGGGGGGTTCGAACCTCGGACCTCTAATTCGCGAGCTCGCACCACAACCCGATTCTGAATTAATCATATTCTTAATAATTACCTTCTCAAAAGCAATTATTTCCATCTCTATTGAGACATAAATATGTACATTGTATAACATCACTTAAAAAAAAATGATTGACCATCATCATTTTCTTATTTGCAACTTTGCATGGCATAACTGCATCGATTTGTGAAGGCAATATGATGATTCTTGTAGCATTGAGTTTAAGTGTCAGTTCAGCATTATGAGATTTGAGTGCGAGTGTAAGTTTGTCTGTTCATAATAATGTAATCTTCAGTGATATTTTTTTTGGTTTCGAAAATAAAGGCGAGTCTTATAATCAATGATATCTTGTAAACGAGGAAATGCGATATATCGTTCCAGTGTGAAAACACTGCTTCAATGTGTGAATCTTATGGGAAATCAAATCCAAGTCAAATGCATGATAGACTAACCCACTAACGACTAGGACCACGAGGTGGACAGTAATAATAATTATTGCTGGTAAAATCATACTTTAGTTACGAATCGAAAGATTTTACCATGTGTGTTCATATACATTTTTTCAATATACATCTGTTTGTGTCCTTAAAATCCAGATGCATTATGGTTAAGTCATCCAAGAAAAAAGAAAAGTGAATTTTCAATCAAGCGAAAAAGATTGAACAAGAATTTAAGGTTGCTGCAAGTAAAATGCATTCCGGATGCACTGTGCGTCATTTAAATAAATGCGGATGATTACACTCGAGTATTCGAACCGTTCAAATACGGTTAGTTTAAGATTCCTTAATATTGTCTACTTGAAAGATTCTTATTTTCAAACTGAAAATAATTCATTAATTTACGACAATAATGCTAATGATTTTTTTTTACATGTTCAATATAAATACTTCAAATTATTTCAATTAGCACTAATCCAAAGCAATATTGAATAAAATCATTTTAAAAAAACTGTTATTTTATCTATAAACATTTTGAATGTATCTATCTAGTACTTAATGAAGTGTATAGTATATTATCAAGTTTTTTTTAAATGTAAAAAATAAATATTTGCGTTCTTACAATTTACCCAAATATTTCGTTTTGAGGGCCATTTTCAACGAGTTGTAAATAACTCACTATTAGAAAATGGGATCAAACTGGGGTAGAGTGGGTTCTGAACCACGAACCTTTGTGCTACGAATCCGAGACACTAGCCACGGGACCGCAACTCGATCTCTTTGAATTTAAAAAGTTATTCCATGACAAAAAAATTGTAAAACGTATGTAGTGAACGTTACTCTCTTAGTTTTATAGGATATTGATCAAATCTAAAAAATATGTGTATTTGTCATTAAACTTTTAAATCATATAAAACATATTTTATATGCTGAATTTTATTTATTTATTAATGAAATCATACAGTCTTTATATAAAACAAGTTACTAAAGAACAATTTAAAAAAGTAAGAACAATTACAGATTTCACACTAATTTATTATGAATGCAGGAGGAGAGGAAAAAATAATTGAATTCCAAAAAAGTAAAAATAATACATAAAAAGTACATAAAAAGGAGAAGACATTGTATAGTTACTCTACTTTTCTCCCTTTCTCTCTGCTTCCATGAACATTTAAATTTATTTGTAAAAAATCACAACCAACAATAAATTATTAGATGCAGGTAGTAGATGTAAGTAAGTATAAATTAAGAGTTGAAATCAAAAGTTTAAATTAAAATCAAAAGTAAAAGTTAAAATTAAAATTAAAAATTTCAATTAAAATTAAGTTAAAAGTTAAATTAAAAGTTAAAATTAAGAATTCAAATTAAAAAATTAAAATTGAAAGATAAAATTAAAAATCAAATTAAAAGTTAAAAGTCAAGCAGGAGATAATTTATAGTAAAGGTATTAATGAAATTTTAAAAAATAGTGTGATTTGTCAAAGATAATGTATTTAGTTTAATTTTGTTTACTGAATTTTATTGTGTGAAATAGTTTTTTAACTAAAAGTATGGAAATTTTAAAAAAAAGTTTTGTACTGAATTGGATTTCAGTGGATTGGACATGCATTGATACTTGATTCAACCCCCTAGGGAGCTGTTAATATTAACATAATACAACAGAGATGAAGAACACTTTAAAGAAGGGAATATGAAAGGGTGTAGATGAAATAATACAAAAATAAAAATCTTATAAGCAACAAAAAAGGTTTCAGCTCTTTAACTTCACAAACGTCAGCAGATGAAAGAATTGAAAGAATATTGATGTTCAAATATAAGCAGAATTGTGAATGTTACGCAGTGTGTAAAGTAGCCACTTAAACCAGACAATGACGGTTCATAAACCTTGTGGGTGCCTGGACTTCTATATTCCCTTCTCTATAAAGTTCTTCAGCTCTTTTCTGAAATGTATATTTTTTACAATGAAATACTTAATAAATCAATATTTTTACGTTTTTAGAACAAGCGGTCATCGCATGTTAAAAAATATATATTTATATATATATTCGTGAATACCATACCTAAACTAAATACAAAGCAATACCCACTAAAGGTAGCTTAGTGAATTAAACCTCACATTTTGATATGTGATTTATATCTTGCTTACATCAATTATTTAATATAAAATCAACATCTCTGATATTAAATGCTTAGAGCCGTTTGATCTATTCCATGAACTCCTGTGGTAAAATTTTCATTAAAACATAAGCTTTGCGATAAACAATAATAAATCCACAATTCGATACAGCTTATACACATGGCTCAACTGTGATCCTATCTCAATATATCTCATAATCCTTCTGTTTGGACCTCATTCACGTCTCTGTTTGTACATTGTTTTCCACCCCATTCGTCTATGTCTTCCCTGTATTATAATATATATAATATTTATAATTTATAATTCTTATTATATAAAATATAAAACAAATAAATTATACGTTTAGAAATTTTTAAAACTCAATTCAAGGCAAGTCAAACATATTTATTAGTAAATATGTCAAAACAAAATATAAACTAAAAAACTTCAATTTCTTACAAAAACAAAATAAACAAATTAAAGCGCTTACAATAATGAAGGAAGGGGTACATCTAGGACAAAGGTAGGATTGTTGATTAAACCGCCACTGTACAATACAATACAATACAATACAATACAATACAATACAATACAATACAATACAATACAATACAATACAATACAATATAATACAATACAATACAATACAATACAATACAATACAATACAATACAATACAATACAATACAATACAATACAATACAATACAATACAATACAATACAATTCAATACAATACAACACAATACTTAAAACTCTCTCCTGTTCCCTAGTTTTTCCCTAGATTCCCTAGTTATCTGGTCTCCATATTATGATGTTCACATCAAGAATATTGAATCAGTTCAACATCGATTTTTGAGAAAGATAGGCTGGAGGTTGGGCTTATCTAGAGACCTATATACGTATAATGAGTTAGAAACTACCTTGAATATATCTTTTTTTCGAGACCGTCGAAATAAATCCGACCTTATAGTCCTATTTAAAATTCTCAACTCACTCTTTGATGCGCATGTTAAAATTAAACATCCCAACTAGAAACCTCAGACAAAACTCACTCTTTCATACCGATAACCATAGAACTAACTATGGTTTTCATTCCCCCATGCCCAGAATTCTTAGGTTTGCCAACAAACATACCAGTCTTGATTTCTTTGACAACAAGTTGTCTTCTTTCAAACGATCACTGAATCAAATTCAATTATAAACACCTCTCTCCCGCTTCCACTCCCACAAAGTCTACTATAAACCGTTGAGTCTTTCTTATTTTGTTATAATAATTTTCTATGCATAAATGTGTCCATAAAAATGCCCAATGGGCGTATATATAAAGAAATAAAATAAATAAAAATAAATACAAGATGTGTCAATGCTAGAAAATGGGAATCTTCCGGTAGAGCGGGGCTCAAACCTTGGACCTCAATCTTTGAGTCCGCGACGCTACTGCGAGACTACAAGCCAAAATTTTTCTATTTGTCATTTCTTAACTTAACTACCTACTACTACTACGAAAATGCACCGCCACACACGTCTATCCTGGCATACATTCCTAGCTTCCTCCACATTCATACATCTTGTCATACATGCGCATCGGTTCTGACTGCTTTAGACATGACCAGACGTAAGATTTTGGTTTATCTGATCATGCCACGTCTTCCTTGGTCGTCCTCGTCTCACGTTGCCGTTTATTTTCGCCATATACACTTGTTTAACCATTATTTCGTCCTCCATTCGTTCTACGTGACCAAACCATCTCAAAAGTCTTGTTCAGAAGAGAATATAGAAGTTTAGGCGTTTACAGAGCTTTGGAAGCCAATACTCATCTGTTTTTACATAAGAGATGAAAGAAGTAATAAATTAAAGCATTTTAAGAATAATATGTACTTATTAAATATGTATTGAATTTATAATATATAAAATGCAATGTTCGTATGTGTTGATAGACGAAATAACTACCGGACCGATTTAGGTGCGGTTTTTAAAAGAAGAATAGGCTTTGCCATGGGTATATTTACAACTCTTCAAATCTTTAATCTGTTCTATAGAAAAAAAAAAGGATCAAAAATGTTTTATTCGTCATTCACCAGGGCTGCATTCGAAGAGAACGCATACACTCAAAACTCGGGTGGATTTTATTTTTGCAAAAAGTTTGTATTTAAATGTTTACAAAAAACATTAGTTTTCTATGGCTCCCAATTAGATGCTTTCATTAAACTCATAATAATTTCTACCCATTTGTTTCTTTTTACAGAATTTTTGGTAAAACTAAAGTTAAATTTAATACGCGTTTGAAAATTGAATTCCTACGTAAAGTGCACCTATATTAGTAAAAAGAGCAGAGTTTGACATTTGCAAAAAAAAATTTTTTTTGTAAATTGACTATTTCAAGTTTTTAGAATTCAATCATAAACAAATACCTAGGTACCTACTTACCAATGAAAAGTTACACCATTTTTTAAATGGTTATTGGTTTTTCATTTTAAAGTAAAGTTTGGAATGTATACTTTTTGATGTTTGATGTTTAGAGCAAATGCCGTCTGACTTTTTTCATACAAACGTATTCGCTGAATTTTCTTCCTAGATTTTCTCCCCGTAGAACAGTGTTTTTTTACCCACTTTATTAACCATTGTACGTATTTATCTTTGGCTTTGTTTTTTTAAAATATTTTTTATGGGAGCTAGAATCATCCAAAATCACGTAAAAATGAACGGTTTTATCTGCTGTCTTCGGGCCCATGGCGTACAAATATGATTACTATTTTTGAAAAGTGCATTACGAATCAATTCATAATTGTCTATCTTTATATTCTGTCCGCTCAGTTTTGAGGTGCGGAAAACGGGACAACGAAATTTCGATTTTGTCTATTTTAGTCAAATATAAAAAGTCCGACTGCATGCAGTTGTTTAAGTATCGGAGAGGCATCTGCAAGACAGAGACAGAAAAACTCTTCAAATATATATTTATCAAAATTCCCTTTCACCGTATATCCTCACAATTTATGTTATCCGAAACACAAAATTCAAACTGTCGATTGTGTTTATTTAATCTTTATACGACTATATACCCAAATTTAGCAATAGCAAAGCATTGCCGGTTTAGCTCGTTTTATTTTATTTTATTTTATTTTATTTTTGCACCACAACAGGCCAGGAGGCCCAATTACAGCGGTGAATTACATCACAGAACACCCAGGCTTGAGAAAAATCACACTTAATTTTTGTGTTCTCACCGGGAATCGAACCCGGAACCTTCCGTCTGTGAGTCAAGCGTCTTGACCACTACACCACGGAGGCCGCCATACATAAAAAATAACAGTCAAATGCTTCGCATGTTATCGATTTCATAATGCGCTGTGGGAACACGCTATACGTCATCCCTTAGACATCGTTTGTAAAAATCAGCATTTTATGGCCACTTAATAACTCGGTTCCATCATAAAAGTGTTCTCTAGTCTCCGGTCCGTAAGCCAGCTACTACTGGGAATATGTATGAAAAATTGCGACTACCCACGAGCCATATCTCTGTGCCTTGATAGATATTTCAACAGAACGTTTAATATTCTGCCTTTGTTTTAAAATCCAAAGTTATTTTATCTGTTAATTTATGTTAAATAAAAGAGGTGAATCCTATGTAAATGAACTTAAGTATTTTTAAAATACATTTTTAATGTTTGTTGCACTAACTTTGTAGTTTATTGTTATATTTTAAAGGTATAAATAAAATGACTTAGTATTTTTTAAATTGAATCGGCATTCACTTCGTAACACTTCATTATAAAATATTATGAAAATAAAACTTTCGCATTGAATTCGCGAATCATATAATAGTTAGTAACCACTCATTTCATAATCACACCCTAATACTCCTGCACCAAGTAAATAACAAAGTCAGTAATATGAATAATTTAGAAATTATAGAAATTCACAAAAATTTAAATTTTGAGAAAAACCTAATTAATAATCACACATTTAACCATTTAACCACCCCTCGCCTTTATTGACCATGTTCCCTTTACGATCACCCTCACCTCGCTCACTCTCTTAGACCCGCGTCTGTTAACACTCTCTTAGTCGAGCGATGTCTTCCCACACAATAAATCTTAGACTTAATTATTGCAACTTCCACTTATGTGCTAAATTTTAAGAAATAAATTTGACTTAATTTTCTGTCCATGTTTTCATATCTGTACTTTAGATAACCATCCATTTATATGGTAACACCTTAGATAAGGGAAAAAACCCCCTGCTCTAAGTTTCACTGATTAGTATGTTTATTTTTTGTTTAGATTCTATGATATTGTGAACAATATTCTGTGTTTATTATATTAATTTTATATCACCCGTCGATAGGAGGAGTGCTCTCTCGAAACTGTAGTTGTGTTCTTGTAAAATAATAAAATTGTGTAACACTGATAACAAAGTTTTATTTTTATAATAATTTAAAATGACTTTGTTTAATGAACCTTTTTTCAATATTTTCCCTGTAAAGTCTAACCCTACCGTAAACGCTATTACCCCCTTCCCTACCTCTACCCCGTCATAAACACAATTACCCCCTCCTCTATTCTTATAGACGCCCACTGTTCACTTTTTCTTTTACGTGTGTATATTTAGTTATTATAAAACCATACGTGAGTGAACGTGAGTTGCCGGAACTGGTTTCGGAACGAAACGAAACTTGGAAACGAAAAAAAAAGTGGTTCGTAAAACAAGGTAATTTAAATTTGTTTTTTTTTAAAGAGGATGTTTAGCCCCTCTGGAAATTGGCAGAAAGGATTATCTGTAATTGTTTTAAGTTTATTTATTTATTTAAATGTAGAATGCAGCACTACTGCCAATTACAATGTATATATCTTATATAATTAGGTATTTTATTTTATTTTATTTTACTTGGGAAATCAACAGTTATACATACATATTTATAGTAAACAAATAGATATATTGTATAAACTCAGAACTTATAACAGATTTCCACATAGTATACAAAGTTAGTAAAGAAAATATATTACATATCAAATAAATACATATAAATTAAACATATTAAAAAAAATAAAAATAAACTACTATAAACGACGTCATTGGTTCATATGAATCAACCAATGATAATAGAGTTTTCCGATTTGCTAGTTGTGACAGGACCTACGGTCAGATCTGATCGAGAATAAGCGGAGGAGTTAATTCAGAAACACGAAACTTCTTAAAATCGTAGCTCTTATAATAAGATAAATAAATAATAAAAAGTTTAATTATTATATTCATAATAATTATAATAGATTATCATACTAAAAAAAATTGTTTTTAAAAAATATTACATATTTTAAATAAACCAGAAATCAATTTGGTATCCAAATCTAAACTGTCGAGTTATTCAGAGTTTTTTTTGTTGTATCTGAAATCTGAATATTGATGAAAAGGTTTACTACGTCGAATGAGATTAGTTTCTTATTATTTGGAATTTCCATATCCTTCAGTATATCAATTAGTTGAAAGAAATTTTGAAGTGAATAAAAACTTTTAAATTTGAAATTAAAGAAGCAATTTGACTGAAGGGGCATTATTATATGATAATACTGAACGAATCGGATTATTTTCTTTATAAATTTTTAATTAACCATATAATTAAGGGAATATTTGATTGGAAGAAATTGATTGATTTCTGATTTTGACTAGAAAAAAAGTAACTTTTTGAGACACTACATTTTATATACATAAGTTTTTTTATAATGTTGTAAAATTTTGTCGTTAAAAAATCATAATTTTTTGTATTATACATGCAGTATTTTTTATTTATTATGACCATAGAGTTTTCTTTGTCAGCTTAGGTGAGTATTAAATTTTGTTAATGTAATGTTAATTTTTAATTGCTCACGATATCATTTTTTTTTAATATTTTTATTTTACAGTATACATAAGAGGTAAAACAGAGAAATAAAAAAATAAAACATAATTACATAGCAATGAAATACATATTAATAGAAAAAAATCTCACTAAAGCATCTGTTCGTGGATATACAAAAAAATGTTAGTAAATTTTTGCTCCTATAGTAAATAATGGACAGTTATAATATTTTGTAATACATCTAGTAATTAGAAAAAGGAAATAAAAAATATTTTTTAAAAAACATAAAAATAATCCTTATAATTAAAAGGCAACAAAATATATCACAAAAAAAAGAGTTCATATCTTAAGTTTGAATCCACGATAGTGCGTGTTTTTTAAAAGAAGGAAAATTTGAAAGCAGTAGCAGGGTAGTTTAAATTTTCAGTATTTTTTTGTTTTCTGGACATTTATAATGAAATATTTTTTCTTGTTTTAAAAACGCCGTATCGGTATCCACTTGGAGATTATCTATTGCCGATTGTATATTTTTATCATGGTTGATATGAAATATTTGTTTGAAAAAGGGGTGTTTTCACATCAGAATATTTTTTAGGCCCTGGACTGGTACCTAAAGCGTAAAACTAATGATCTAACCTTCATATCACTGAAATGATTTAGATGCGCTGCGATTGGTTTACGATGTAAGTGCGGAAAGGGAATGATTATGATCATGATAAATGTAAATTGTACTTTAGATCTTTTTACAGAATAAGGTTTTCCTTGGGAAGGAATGTATGTGACGAAAAATTTACAACTGGTTTATCAAATTGTGGAACGGAATTTTGTGCTTTATAATTGACAGTTTGTGTTTTTTTTTATGAGATTTTTTTTATTTTTCGAAAAATGTTTTTTTTCTCGAAATCCGCTACCGAAGACTATTTCTGCACTTAATCATCAAAGGAATCCCATTCGGTACCTTGTAAGTCCTTAACTAGTTCAATATGTCGAAGAAAAAGTAGGTATTTTTAATTTGAATTCGTGTTTCAAATGCATTGATCATATTTTCCTTAAGCCAGACTATTTTCGATTTGTACACAGAACTGTTGTTTATTTTACTTTTAAAATTATCTTGTTTATATCTTGGTTTCACTGATAAAAGTAATTTTTCAAAGAAACAATTCATTTTTTAACTGACTGTCTTTCGTATAATTGTTTTTTTTTGTTGCACTCGCACTTTATATACATTTTGTATTTGAAGCAGTAATTTTTTTTATCTAAAATTGTCGTTTTCTTAAAAACCGCTATCGAAGAATATCCTATAGAGATGTTTTGAACGTATCCGTCTCACATTACCATCCTTTCACGACAAAAATATTTGATTTAATACACAGCATAATATTGATAAAATAAAATTACGATTTAATTCATAAGTTAAATACAACTTGATAAAAAAGCTTGTATAGCTTTAAACCGGTCGGTAGAAAAAAAATTAATAACTTAAAACATGGTTGATTTTATTAATTTTATTTAAATGTATAACTACAAAATGAGCGCTACAAAAATAAAATGTAAACAATTTTTATTAGCCAAAAACACAATGTCACAAATATTTTTTTTTACGATAGAGTTGTAAACTTATTTTCTCATAAATTCAGTGAAAGCCAAAACAGTTTGCTTGAAAGGGGACTTAAACTTGAAATACAATAGTAGCACAAAAAGGGCGTTAAAAGAAATAGCAGTACACTTTGCATGTGCACTGTAAAAAAAAATAAAAACATGTCATTATAAAAGTTAAGTGAAAAGCATTTGAAAAATACTAATTCAATAAAAATTATTAAACCGGTATTAAGCATCGATTAATGCAGACAAAACTAAATACAACAACGAAATATAAGATTTCCTATCAGGTGTTAAATTTGCAGGGTCTTACTAATAAATATCAAGACAAACTAAAACAGCCTTCAATGATTCAAAAAGTGTTATCGTTTTTAGTGAAAAAATCTAATATTTAATTCTTAATCTTAATCCACAGTCCCCGAAATTGTTTGTCCTACTAAATATTATTAAATATTTGTAAATAACCACTTACCGACTTTTCTATCTCACCCGATTTTGAGACCCGTCTCTTAGCAATAATATCTTAACAATAACAATTCCTCCGAATTTGCTAATCACCTCATCAATTATAATTAAAACTTTATAGAGGTACAGGAATTAAAATCGTACATAATAATAATAATAGATTTTAAAGTTAATAATATTGAAATATTTCTCATTAGCAAAGCTTTAGAAAATAATGTTACCTTTGATCAATAATCAAACATCTTTTAATTAACCCATTATACGATGTTCCATTGTAATGGTCACCGTATATACATTAAACTAACGCCCCTCCTTTCATTGGTTTGTTTAATTTGGTTGATTTAATTGGTGTCCTGACAAAGAGACGGTTAGGGTGCGTTTTGAAACCGGTAGACATAGAAAAGTCGTTAAGTGGTTATCTACAAATATTTAAAAACATTTAGTTAAATGTTTGACCACAAAGTAAGTGCTTAAAATATGTATGATATTACGAGTATACGACCTACTTTAAATTCACAAAAAAAGTTGCAAATCTTCACCATTTGATTCGGTGTCTCCAATCGCGTCAATATACATAAGTATTATTATATTTGTTCCAACTTCCACATTAAAAATCATTTAATTTAATTAATGCCTAAAGTGCAGGTTCCCACATTTCTCCTTGTACGAGATTATTTAACAAAAAACAAGGTAGAAGTTTCCCATGCACCGTATTCACCTGATTGGCTTCGTGTGACTTTTTCCTGGCGTTCAACGCAAATGACCACTCTGAGGACAGCATTTTGACTCGACTGAGTTGATGAAAGGAAATTCGCGGAGAAAGCTGAAAACCATTCCGAAATCGGCCTACGAAAAGTACTGCGAAGTTTTTCCTAAATATTGTGTACTTTGCCTCTAATGTTGATAACGTTGAAGGAAATCAAATAAATAATGATACATAATTGAGCTTTAGTTACTTTTTTTTTACAAATTCCTGGTCTTTTTTTAACATAAGGTAGCCTATTATTTTAGGGTTATTCCTTCATTATGAGGAAGATCAGTGTATTTTTTAAATTTTTTATTTGTGAAACGAAGACAATTTTATTTTTTTTATCTTTTTGATTTTTTTAAATTTTGTATTTCTGAAATTACTCAGCGTGTGACGTCAGAGGTTCTTCTCTGTCAGTTCTTCCGATTAGTCTGTTTACGGTAAGCAAACAGGATATTTACTGTCATATTATTGGTTGGTTCATATGAACCAGTGACGTCGTTTGAAGTATTTTTTTCAAACATTTTCAAGAAACTTTGCAGTACAATTTAATGCTTTTAATTTTACCGCGCGCAAGAAAACATTTAATGTATTCAATTTCCCTTAGAACTAAAGTTCGACATTTTAATAAAAATTTAATATGAAATGTTTTGTTATTTTTAAAAATAGCTTTGTGTAGCACTTTTTTTAAAGTTAGCTACATGTCGCTTAGGAATTTTTGCCTTTTCACCGTCGATATGGTTTTACCAATAACGCAAAATTAATTTCATTTTACGTTGTTAATCTATTTTCAAATATTCCCAATCTTAAAAGTAAATGTATGCTGTCGAAATTATTCCAAAATGTTCACTTGGATAATGATGGATATTGGATATTACTCGATTATGTAATTCATGTTTAGATGAAATCTGTTTCCAGATTAATAATGTTATTAATAATCAATTAGAAGGTTTACCAATGCGCAACCCTTGAGCCATAAAAATGTTGTTGTTAGATTCTAATCATTACCATGTATTCTATCAACACTTTATTTCAACAACAGTTTTGTATTTTTGAGTAACTAGCCATGAGTTTTTTTTTTAAAACTCCTTGGAAATATTGTATATAATTATGTATAATATGTTTTCAAATTAATGAAAAAAATATATTAAAAAATCATCATCATCATTCCATATCCACTTCCTAGTTGGAGCGTATGGTATTTACAAGGGGCCTCCATCGTGCATCTCTATCGGCTGCCAGTTCCTTTTCGTCTTCCCAAGTCAGTTGCTCGTCCCGAAGTTCTGACATAAAGTGCCGACTAACAGTCAGCAGTGGACGTCCAGAACGTCGAGAACTAATGAGCATTCATTAAATATTAATTTTGTCATGAAAAGGTCATCTTATTGTGTTATACTAGTTCTTAAACATATTATTTGAAGTTTTAGCGTAATATATCAGATTTAAGATTATTCTTATCATATAAAATATAATAAAATAAATGAAAACGGTTTTAGTCTTAAATATTTCGTAGACTGAACTGACTCCTAAAGCTTTTAAAAATGATCGTTCTGCATTCGCGTAACAAATGATTTAGTACGGTGCATTTTATGTGACAATGCAGTGCTCTATACACCGTCACCTGCGGATGAAGCAATGATAATATGGAGACATAAAATCAACTACTGTTCGTTATAATGATCTACGATACGAATGTTGGTGGATGTAGAAAACGAGGAAGACCGAGAAAGACATGGCATTAATAAATCTTAACTGGTTTGTGGTCCCGTAGCTAGTATCGCGGACTGACGGATCAGAGGTTCGAAGTTCGCACCCCACCGCACCACAACTTTGTTCCTATTTTCTTATATTGAATTATTTATAACTCGTGGAAAATGGCCTGCAGAATTGAAATATTTGGGTTAATCATAAGAACTCAAATATTTCTTTTTATTTAAATTATAAAAAAACAATAAATTATTTGAATACTGACATATTGAAGGTCGAAATAATCGACGTGCGTGCATTTGAAGATGTACATATGAATGTAGAGAAAACAAGGTGTTTATGCAAAGACAGTGTCGTGGCATTTTATCCTCTACCTACCAATACGGGAAAATGGTTTTGAATAATGTTAGGCGATTATTGGGATTTTCATGATATGTAATTAGTGTCCTGACGAAACCGGTTAACATAGGAAAGTCGGTAGTGGTTTAATACAAATATTTTCTCAGGTTTATTTAATTGTTTGACCACATAGTACTCGTAAATCATTGAAATTAAAATTTATAATTGAAACCAAACAAGACTAATGTACAATTTTTTATGAACAATACACTTATCAAGAAGTAATTGAATGATGAAAGTGAAATCGGTTTCTTGGTGTAATGGTCAACGCATTTGCCTACCATGCAAGAGGTCTCGGGTTCGATTCCCGACATGGTTGAGATGAAATATTTTTTTTTTTTAAAGTGAATTTATACTAGAATATTTCACTGGACTGGCACCTGAAACGTAAGACTGATCATCTTACCTTTATGTAACAAAAAATGTCATGCTACGCTGTGATTTGTATACCAATGCAGTGCCCTATGCAGCATTAGGTCCGAAAGGGAAATAATTATGAATGATAAACAAATACATTATCAATGATAAAAATTGAAATAAAAGCACTTTGTTGTTTGTTTGCACAAGTTATTTTCCATTTCATTACCGACCAGTTTCGAATGTACGTAAACTTCCTTATCAAGGTATAAATTACTAAATCATCCCTTGATAATGTCGGATTTCTGGCACAAGTTAGTAAATACATTTGACTAGTTGTAAAATATTGCACTTCTAAACTTTAACCTCATCCCAAATCAACCATTCAAATAAAACTGCCAGTAAATATTATATTATTAAATATTATTCGCGATAGTAATATTTTTTTTAAAATTTTATTTATATAAAGATTATTTGATGCCATTTATGGAGACATTCATTTTTTTGTGAGTTTCACAGTTTCAAATTGTGACAGAAATCCGATTATAAGGTAACTTGAATGGCTTCAAAGCCGTTTGGTAATAAAATTGACAGTATGTGGCTAAAAACAAAGTTTTTTTCATTGTAATTTCAATCATTGTGAATAACTACAAATTACGTATTTTTAATATAAATTTTACAAAAAAAGTCAATTGCAAAGGTTAACTAGACATTTTTTTTTATGAAGAAATTAAAAATACGTTTATTACGGATATGTTGACAAATATTTTATAGCACGTTATTGTTGAGAATGAAAAGATAGTTTAGACAAATAAACACATAAAGTATTGTACGCATTAATAGAAATAAAGTTTTTTTTTTTTCATTTTTTACGTATAGCAAACTGTTGAAATGAATGACTGCATTTGTCAATTTGACAGTTGTTTAGTGTCAAAAATTATGACTTTTAATCCATTAATTCTTTGTGAGCTCATATTGGTGTTTGTTGGTGTATCATCTGTAGTTTTTTTTTACATTTTCTCAATAAATGACTAATTTTATAAATTGCTTGTATATTAAACAGTGTTTTTGAGTAGGTTTAAATCATGGATATCACAATGAGGAAAAGGGAAAAGATTATAACCTTAAGTTAACATACATCAATGACTCAAAGGGAGATTACAAATGAATGTTTTGCGAGTCAGGGAGCAGTTAGCAAAATTATTAAGCAGAAAATAGAAACAGGGTCAGTTGAAGCAAAGAAAATCGGGAAATGTGGAAGAAACCGGAAAACGAATGTCTGAGATGAAATATCTTTAATCAGAAATAGTAAGGTAAACCCCAGAAAAACAAGTTATGAACTTCAACGAGATTTGGCAGCCACTGTGGTGATGATACATGACTCAACAGTACGAAGAAGGCTCATTGAATCTGGACGAAAAGTAATTTGACCACATAAGAAATAAAGCAAAGGCTCATTTAGGCTAAAAATATATCAAATGGACAAGAGAAGACTGGAAAAAAAGTGCTGTTTTCAGATAAGACACTTTTTCTAGTGCAGAGGTATCGCACAAAATGTGTTGGAAAAAGTGGGGATGAAAAACTTACTGTGGCTCATATTGACCAAATGGTGAAAAAGATGTTTTAGGGCTGTATGGGTATCAAGAACCATTATTTTTAACGGTTTTTTAATAATAATTGAGTTTCTAGTATTTCTGTTTTATTTTTTTTATGCCTGTGTTTTTCATTTGAAATTGTATTTTTATATTTTTAAGTTGTTTATAACCTTTGTATATGTAAAAACCCTTTAGGCGTTAATAAATAAATAAATTACACCAAAAACTTTAAACTGAGAAAATAACTCACCAATCCCAGCGGCATGTTAATAGTTATCATCATGTCATGTCCGCTCCCTAGTTGGAACATATGGTATTCACAAAAAGCCTCCATGCAACACTATCGGCTGCCAATTCGTTTGCGTCTTTCCAAGTCAGGTTTTTGTCCCAAAGTTCTGACATAAACTACCGACGAACAGTCAGCAGTAGACGTCCAGGACGTTGAGAACCTGGTGTCTTGTAAAGTGGGCAAGAGTGGTTAAGGCTCTCAGGAGGCATTTAAGGTACATGGCTTAGCCAACCGTATTGTTTCAGCTTGACGACAGTTGTCACTAAAATTTGCAGCGTCCGTTCTCTTACTACTTTATTCCTCACAAAGACACCTAAAATTTTTCTGAGACACCTATTCTCAAAACTCAGAATCTCGCTGTTTTGGGCCTTAGCGAGGTGCTACTATTCGCATCCGTAGAGGAAAATAGGTGTTTTGCAGGCGTTATATAGGCGGAAATTTGGTTTATCTCTGCGAAAAAATCTGATTTTCAGACAGCCTTCATACTGTTGCATGGAGCGCTTTCTAATCCTAACCGTACCCTCAGTTATTTTTGGAAGCTTCCTGTAACAAA
This sequence comes from Micrasema longulum, assembly GCF_059751315.1. Lineage (NCBI taxonomy): Eukaryota > Metazoa > Arthropoda > Insecta > Trichoptera > Brachycentridae > Micrasema > Micrasema longulum. The sequence goes on from NW_028277556.1 coordinate 412,465, forward strand.
TACTCCCAGGTATTTGCAACTCTCGACCCTTTCGATGATTTGGTTTAACAGATTCAAGGAACTTAAAGCATTAAGGCACAAAGTATTACACAGTACATGGGTTTTTGCAATATTGATTTTTAAACTCATGCATGCAGAGTACCTATTTAACTTACCTACAGTGACCTGAAGACCCTTGACTGAATCGTCAATTGTAATCGCATCATCGGTATATTCTTGGTTGCAGAGTTTTTGGGAGAGGGAGATGGATATTCCTAGATCTAGTGGAATTGACTTTTTAAGGATGAAGTCCATAAGGATTATAAAAAAGAACGGTGCAAGGACGCAACCTTGACAAACTCCGGTCGTAACCTCAAACCAATCTGTGACAACATCGTTAATTCTGATTAGGCATTCACCATTTAAGTGAATGGCTTTAATAAGTTTGATTAGTTTTATAGTCAACCCATATGCTTCTAGTATTTTCCAGAGTGTAGGTATAACCGAGGAACTATTGAGTTCTTCGTTCTCCTGTAGAACACAGCGAATATTGTGGATATGATCGGCACATACCTACCAGGTAGAAAATCTGCCTGCTTATCTCTTAATACTTGCATGATGGGTCCTCAAACTCTTTGCAGTATTATTTAGACAAGTATTTTTACCGGTACACTAAGTAGCGTGATGCCACAATAGTTATCACAGTTAAATGGATCACCCTCTTTATGCACTGGGGTAATTTCCTGGTTCACCCAGTCTTTTGCGCACATCTCTTGTTCCCACACTTTGGTCATTAGTTGATGTAAAGAGCCAATAATACCTGTGATAGTTCTTTTGAGCAATTCCGGATGTATGTCATCAATTCTTAGTGCCGTTCCATTTTTCTAATATGACATGGCCATTTTTTTTAGTCAGTGTCGAAAAACCATCAGGAAGGTTGACTGCCCGTGGAATACTTGATTCAGCTTCAGTGGAAATATCAAGGGTGGTAGGAGGAGAGAGGCGGTTAAGTACTCTCTGGAAATGACCACGCCATATTTCCATTACGCGGTCTGTGTCTACTTTGATCGCTCCGTAAGAGTTTTTTTACAGCTCCTGGGGTGATCAAGCTTTTACCACATATCTAATGCGTGATTTAAAAAAGTCTCGTGTGTCATTTCTTCGAGCAGCTTGTTCTCCAGTTGCAATTATTTAGTATAGTTGACGGTGTTCATCCAGTCTTGCAAAACCTTTAACTAAACGATATTGGTACTTATTGTCATATCTGCGGATATTCATTCGGTTAAGATCATCTTCACTATCCCCCAGTGCTTTAAGTTTGACGCGTTTCTCTTTTTTCTTCCATTTGCTATCTGAAAGCCAAACAGCTCTTCCCCCTTGTTTCGGGCCAGGAATATTGTTTGCGGAAGAAATTTGTGCTGATTTGAGATTTTTCCACTCCGTTTTAATAAGTTTTATAGTGGAGGATTGGTCATCAATCAGCTGAATGCGTTGACTAACCATGTCCTTTAATCGCTGTCTCGTGTCGTCAGACTTAAGTTTCACCACGCCGAGGAGGTCTTGGAAGACGTTTGAGCTGCAGCCAGATTTTAGCAACGACTAACTCGTGGTTACTATAAATGCCGGCTTTTCTATAGGTCCTGAAATCTAGGAGTTTTTTCGATTAGTGCGGCCATAAATTATATGAACTAGCTGCGCTTTCGTTTTTCCATCGGGAAAAGTCCAAGTATATTTATGGATTGATTTATGGGAAAATAGGGTTCCACTAATGATAAGGTCACTGATGGTGGCAAACTCTATCAGCCTTCTACTATTGTCATTGACTGATGTTAATAATTAAATCAATATACTCGTACAAAAAATAACTTAACTGAAGCTTGGACGATTGTCTATTAGTCCTTCATTGCGTATTTTAGTAATTTAAATGACATTTATTCGTTAATTGAGGATATACGGTATCTTATATGCTTGCTTATAGTTAAATATTCATTTTATTTTACAGGATTATACTACATCTAACCTAACTTAATTGTATCCCTTTTCTCTGTTTTACAAACTAAGCATATTATTAACTATTAATAAACCCCAATTTTTGGCACTGAACTGAAGAGAAATTACTGTATTTAAGTGAATCTTTGAAAAAAAAAAGACTTACACTGATACATTGATTCGTGTGTCCACGATACTATTTGCGGGACTACAACCCAAGACAATTATCGCATATTATAAAATTTAAAAGCTAAAAAAATGACACGGTGACAATAACCTCAAAACCACAGACATTCCTACTCATATGAAAAAGCTTGAAGTTACATTAAGTTACAAAACCCATAAATAAAAAAATATATATACTCCAAAAATTATTTCATTTAAACTACAACGGAATAGATTACAGATCTATCCTAAGTGAATTAAGGAGTTACTTTGACATTCCTAAAAAAAAAAAGGAAAATTTATTTGATTTTTTCGGTCGTTCAGGTACACAATAAGGCTTTTGTGGTTATTAAGCCATGTACCGTTCGATTTCATTTCCGATGTTTAGGATCGCATTACAGCATCTTTAATCGGGGTTGATGCTATACAAAACGTCAAAAAAAATGCAATTGGCATGCGTCGAGATAATCCAAAAAAAGTCATGCAGATAACTTTTTTACAATATAAATAAATGGTAAACACAATGCCCGCAGCTCTTGACAATAAATAATAAAATTGCTCCAGCAGAACGCGGGTGGGCGGGTAAAAAGCATTGATATTGTACCTCAAGTACGATATACGGTGCGCAGACCACTGGAAAAATGCCTTACTTTGGCTGTTTCTGCGCATATAGCCTCCTGACAACTCCATCACTCAAACACTCCAACTTCACGGCACGAGGTGGGAACATTATTTTTGCCCCGGAAAACTTGTGGAACTATTCGTTTGACAATCGGGCTGGTTTTCTAGATTTTTCTGGAGTTGAAAACCCGATATCGAGGAGAATTTATTTATTTTAAAAAAAATTAACAGTGTTTTTTTTTATTGATTTACACAAAATTGCGCTATTTCAATGATCCTTAAGAACAACATTTATACGTATCGTAAAAAATACTGCAGCAAATCAATAGAACAATGTTTTATTTTGTATGCATTATCTGTACAAACTTAATATTCCCAATTTATCCATAACAAATAAATCATATTTTTTCATCATAAAAATGACACGTGTAATTTTCCTGAACCTATTAAATTTCAAATCAAATAAAACGTGTACTTGCTTATTACTAATTTCCAAAAGAAAGAGTATAAAAAAATAAGTCTTGACATTTACATGGCTTAAGACCTGTCTTCGATTGGTTTAAGTGGTCATTTAACAAACTGTTCTTCCAATCGTTGATGTTGATATTTATGAGAAAAATTTAATAAATATGGATGTTCAAACATAGGCAAAATAGTATTTAAACTGGCCACTTAAACCAGACAGTAGAAAGTCATAAGCCCTGTAAATGCCTAGACTTCCATATTTTCTTCTTCAAAATGTTCTTCATCTTTGTTGTAATACGTTGAACAAAAATTGAGCATTTTTGTTCCCAATATAATATATTCGTCATTTGTATTCTTATATCTGTTACAGGCGCCAGTCCAGGAACATGAAATATTGCAGTGTAGAACCACCTTTATAGTCAATATTTTATGTCTACCTCTGGGATTTGTACATGAGAACTGACATTGAATTTAAAGCACTCGTCCAGGATTCTGATTCTAAACTTATAATATTAGAAATCAAACACTGATTTGAGTCTACTGAACACTTTATTTTATTTTTACAAATATAAAAACAAAAACTTCGTGACAATTGTTCCGCCTTGTTAGGGTATTTTCAAACGAATGTGAAGATTAAATGGATTGAATGTCTTTCTATAATTGTATAAATTAAGGTACTTAAGTTGAAAATAAAAATAATATTATGAACTATAGCATGTACATTAATCATAATTGAGGGAAAAACCAATGGTTAAGGGGGAAATTTAGGTATTTATATTTCAATTTCAGGAAAAATATAACAAAGTTCGTATTTATTGACATACAAGTATGTATTGTGAGATATTCCGCATTACCTATTAAACACTTAGCCTCGCCCTTAACCATTGGTTTTCCCCTCAATTTTGATTAATGTACATGCTTTAGTTCATAAGATTATTTTTATTTTCTACTTAAGTACCTTGAATTATATAACTATATAAGGACATTCAATCCATTTAATCTTCACATTCGTTTGAAAATGCCCTAACAAGGCGAAACAATTGTCACGAAGTTTGTGTTTTTGAATTTTTTTTATATCTGTAAAAATGAAATAAAGTGCTCAATAGACTTAAATCAGTGTTTGATTACGAATATTATAAGTTTAAACATGGAGTTCTACAAAATAAACACCAAATCAATCAATATTCTGATTCTATTTCACACACGGGACTGTATTTTTAATCCGCTCGGACACGGAGTTTATATATATTATTGCAAATTATACTTTCAGTTGAGATGCGTTTACGATAAAATCATTTATGTCAATTTCTAAATATTTGCAGGTTGTTATTTTCGTTCGTCAAAGATTTTTATGTTCGCTTGCGCACGCGAAAAGTACGGCAAGACTAATTTAAGGTGAAGTATATTTAACGCATAAATTCACATACAATATACATATACATTTACTTCTCGAAGGTTGTTTGTTAACTGAAAATGTATGCACATATATTTAGGGTGACCACGCCTGGTAGAGGGTTAATTTATTCGCACAGTTTCCCGGTATTTATGCAACTATTCCCAAAAGAATAAAAAAGGGCTGGTCGTAATGTCCATTTTTCTTTTCTACAACGTAATTTTTTAAAAAATAATGTAAAGTATTCGTAATAATACCAAAGCATTATATCATTACTGTTTGGACATGTAGAGCGAATGGACAGCGAAAGAACGGCTAAAAGGATCTGTGATGCAAATGTTGATGGATGCAAAAAACGAGGAAGACCGAGAAAGACATGGCACGATCAAGTCCATCAAATACTTGAAGATGGACATGTTAAAAGTAGGAATAATCGGCGTGCGTGCATGAGAAGATGTATGAATGTAGAGGAAGCGAGGTCTGAATGCCAAAATAGAGTGTTATGGCGTTCTATCCTCTCTGCCTACCCCTACGGGGAAACGGCGTGATGGTTTGTTTGTTTGTTATATTACTGTTTTTATTTTTTGAACTCGACTTATTCTCGACAGAACGGAACCAGAACCCCGGACGAGTGCTTTCGACTCGACGACGACTCTTGGGTCCTGAATCGAAAATCCTAAAAAAATAAATTTAGTGCATATAAGTCCGCCTCCTAGTGTAGTGGTTGGCGATTTTGTCTACCATGCCTGAGGTCAAAAGCTCGATGTCTGGCACGGTTGACGTGATTTATTCATTTAAGGTGGTTCTACGCTGCTAACCAAATTTTCTTTGTCTACCGGTTTCGAGACGTACCCGTCTCTTCGTCAGGACACCAATCAAACCAACATGCAAAACCCACTATACACTTTCACCATAGTTGTTGCACAAAAATATAAAACCAACATGACATGCATTTTAATAAGCACATGCACTGATTAGGACAAACATGCACTGATTAGATTATGAAAATATTTTATGTTGTTTAAGAAATAGTTTTAAAAAATAAGGGAAAGGGGATTGAAGGAGCAGAGTATCTATGAATAGGCTTAGAGTGACTATTACAATGGAACATCGTATGACGGGTGAAAAGGCGGGTACGTCTGGAAACCGGTACATATAAAAAAGTCGGTAAGTGGTTGTATACAAAATTATATCATTTTTTTTTTAAATGTTGACCACAAAATTAACGCTTTAAATATTACTGATAAAATATTCATTTATAAAGGCGTTTTTACACGGTGGGCCAAGACTGAATCCAGGAGTCTCCTCACTAAAAGAAAAAAATTATAAACTTAATGGATTATAGTTGCTATTGCAATTTTGCCCATCCTGAGAATTTTTTACTTTTAAATTTCGAACCTGGTTGTGGTAGTATGGTAGACTTACGGGCCAAAGGTCCGAACTTCGAATCCCACTCTACCAAAACTCGATTTTAAATTTTCCAACACAAGTTAATTAACATTATTTTGAGTTTGTCCAAATTTTTGTAGACAAGAACTGGATTCAACTCCCTGGGGAGCTGTTTATATTAACATATTACAACAAAGATGAAAAACATTTAAGAAAGTTAATATAGAAGTCTAGGCATCTACGGGGCTTATGACCTGTCAATGGCTGGTTTAAGTGGACACTTTACACACTGTGTAACATTCACCATTCAGCCCATATTTAAACATCTTTATTCCTTCATTCTTTCATCTGCTGATGTTTGTGAAGTTAAAGGGCTGAAACCTTTATTTACGCGGGTGAGATTCATCTAATTGAATTATTTCACCTACATACTAGGCAACGCCTGAAAATGTTCTTTTTTTAAATTTCTATACTTCTTCATGGACCAGTTATCAACATGTTCTTCATCTCTGTTGTAATATGATAATATAAATAGCTCCCCAGAGAGTTGAATCCAGCTCTTGTCTACAAAAAATTGGACAAACTAAAAACATTGTTAATAAATCCACCTGGTCAACAGATGAAAGAATTGAAGGAATATAGGATATATTTTCTTCATTTTTAATATTATTTCCTTTTGTAAATACTCACTACAAACTACAAACCTTAAAATATATTTTTTTCACTTAAATTTTAATTTTTATACAACTTTCATTTATGCTTTCTTTTTCCTTCTCTTTTTTATACTTTCATAATTAACCTTACATATAATTGCTTTTTAATATGGAAACTTCACTGGTCCATTAGAATTAAGTCTAATTGTGTAAAATATTAAACTTTGTAACTGTACTGTATGTTTCCTGAATAAAAGAAAATAAATTAATAAATAAATAGATGTTATTTTTTCAATTTCTATACTTCTTCATGGACCAGGTGGATTTATGAACATGTTCTACATCTCTGTTGTAATATGTTAACAAGTTGATAACGTGTATTATTTTAATCATAATAAGGTGAATGCATTTGAAGTTTTTAGAAAAAAAAAATAGCATGGGTCCTGGAGAGTACCTTGTGGTACCTCTGAGGTAACACTTAGCGAACATGAATTAAAACCATTTAGGGCAATTGTCTGATTTTTTTTTGGTTTCGGTATTTTGTTTTAAAAAATATATATACCAAATAGTAATTTGTAAAATAAACTTTAGTGTATAAGTTAGTTAAAACACTCGTTAAAATCCATGATCTTGTTTAATTTGTTTGTGAACATCAACTACTACGACACATGTCTAGACTTGTATCATCAAGGTTAACAGAGATACATGTTTTATGCAGATAAGTTACAGATTAATTAGCAATAGTTTACATTACATAATTAAACGTCGAAATTACGAATCAGCGCCCAAAGTTTCCCAGACGGAATAATGCTCACGTGTGACATTGCGCAGATTACGATATACGACAAAACGATAAAGAAATCTTCAGTGCTACAAAGATCATCCACTTTGTGACATCTTAACTAAAGTTATGTCAAAGAAAGTAGAAAAAGAAATTGTCACAGAACTGAAAGAAATAAACGAAGGCCTATCATTACAAAGGCGGAAAAATATTTTTATTACTTCCTACATGGGCAATGACTTTTCTACCGATATATTGCGGCAAAAAAAGGTTTATCGTTATTTATAATATGATAAAATATTATTAGTCGTATTATTTTTTTATTGAAATGAGGTTATGATACAAATATGGATATATACAAAGAAATTCAATTTTCAGTATAATTACACAGACATCTGTTTCGGGAAGTTATTTTAAGGTATAGTTATTCAAGATATATCTATAGATAATAATCATCATCAAAGCTGCATCTGATGGTGCGTAAGACACTCTTTTGGCTCACCAAACTACCTTTAATATTTTTCACATCAAGGCAAGCTGACTAGTTTTACGCTTAATGACAGCTCAGCGACATTGAAATATTATAGTGAAAAACTAATTTAATATTTTTATTTCATTTTGACTTCCTCGTCGACTCCGGTACCACAAGCATGATAGGTGAAGTGAATACGCAAACTTGTACACTACAAGTACTTTTCTCTGTTTTTCAGATATTGTAAAAATTCAATATTGTAAAAACAAAATAAAATCTAAGAAACGCATATTTAAAAAAGCTTCTGAATAGACAATCCTTTTTCTTTCTTTAGCAATGTTTTATTGAAGGACAGAGTATTTCCTTGGAAATTTCTTTCTTCCTTTCTTTTTGGAAAGTTGCCAGTACAATACGCCTTTAATGTCTGTTTCTTTTCAAACGTTGTCACCCTTTAATGTTCAAAGCCTCCCCCTAGCCTCCCACACTTTAAAATAAGCACGAAGTTTTCCGTGCAAGCTCATTTTACAAGTAATCTCACAATCGGGCAGTTACAATTGATAAGATTAATAAGGGTCTCTGAGATGGTTTGGTCATGTGAAAGGCACGAATAAATTGTAAAATAGGATATAGACAACCAGAAAGACGTCGCATGATCACATAAATCAAAATTTTAACTCAAGTCATGTCAAAAGCAAACGCGATCGAAGGGCGCATATGACAAGATGTAGGAATGAGAAAAAAATTATCAATGTGTCTCAGGATACAAACAAAGCCCTCAATAATTTCCCGAATCTGTTTGTAAAACTGGTGTCTTTCTTTAGTTTTGCATATTGCCCATCAGTTTTTTAAAACAAATTTTGATAAAACTTAATATTTCTACCCTGAAAATAACTTGATATAAACCTCAGAGTAATAATGCGCCAAGCTGTAGAGGAGCCCAATCGTAGGAAAACCATTCTATAACTATTGGGTATTAAGTTAGCTATAGTTCGCAGCAAAACAATGGGCCGTACTCAGGTCGGGAATTGCTAAATGGATATTCATTTGCATTGTCAATACTTTTAAATATGTACCTGTGTATTTATTATTGCGGGGTTATTCCTATTCATTTTTATATAATTCTCCTATATTTATTTTATAAAACTCAAAATATATGTGTGTGTTTATTTTTTATTTATTTATTCATTTTATTAACAATATACTTATGTTACATTTACTAAAACATACATTTCAACTCGATGGAACCAAAGTCCTGTGTTGAGTTTGTTCGTTTGTCCGTCACATCTCCGAATCGGCGAGTCGTAGCGGCCTGAAATTTAGACACGTCATTTAAGATGCGATTTCAAGGTTAACGTTGCTATTTTCGAGTAAAATTTGAATCGACCTCTACTTGATAAAGACTCAAACTTTATGTGGATGCCTAGTGCGGCCCCGACATATTTCCTGTAATCAACTGTTATTATTAACAGTAAACCTACTTTAATTCACAAATTTATCCCCTTAATTGAATAAAAATAGTATCTAAAATAAATATGTTAATGTAAACAAAGTTTTTGAGCAACAAAATACACGTGTTGGGACAATAAATGCCAAAAATCAATGTAAATCATGGGAAAATATTATAAATCCATTACCTGTGAAATCTGACTCTTTTAACTTCTTTCACGCTCTTACTGCTACAACCAAACATACTGATATTCACCATTGTCGATTTTTATTTATTATAACGTAAATAACGTTGTTATTTACAAACAAAGCCAAGCAGCGACAAAAGCATCCAATAGAACCTTTATGCGTATGTTGTAAAAAAAAAAAAACGAAATGGCCGCCAACTTGTTGCTAACCAACATCGCTTGCGTTCTATGAAATATAGTGATAGGGTTTCTCCATAGGTTGACGCATTATTACTCTGATATATATACACTATAAAAGCTTTCATTGTAGGTACCCCTCAATGCATTCACCTTATTCTAGTTTATAGAATATAGTGTTAACTCCAAATCGGGACTACAGCCATACTTCTCAGATCCCGCTCTGGAAGGAAAAACAATTACATAATAATAGCTTTAACACTTTGTATCCCGGAGCCGTGTAAACGCGTGATTATATAACCATGCGTTGTGTCCCGGTCCCGTGTTTTCACGTGGTTTACCAGCAGCAAAAAAGTACTAATAAAAGTCACTAGATGTCAATTAAAGGCATTCTTTTAGACAGCAAGCATAGTTATTATAATCACGTGTTTACACTGCTCCGGGATACAAAGCACAAAAAAAGGAGTGAGGCCCTGTATATGTGCAAACATTGCAATGCGTAATGTGGCTCTCCATAGAGGCCAATGTTGGCAAAACTATCATACAAAAATGACGTATTAAATTATTTCAAATAAATCTGAGAAGTTTTAATTGATTTGATGTAGTGTTTTCATAATTATGACACTTTTAAGTAACCCTTTACAAAGCATGAAATTTCACAAAAATGAGCATAGGGTAAATTCTATGTGTATTCATCCGGTGATCAAAGTGCTAATATATTAATAAAAATAGTGAGTCGGGATATAGGGTGATAGCTTTATTAAACGTGTTGTCCAGATGCTTATTTCAATTTATGTTTATGTTATAATTTTTATTTGTAGTATTCTTTAATAATATGCGTGCTTCCACTTTCTGTTATTTTGTGTCCCAACTTAACACAGGGCTCTTGGCCTCATAGAGTTAGGGATACGTGTTTTTTTGTAATATGTAACTTTATATGGATAAAGAAAAAAATTCAAAAGTAATTTGACATGCTACAGTAATTGGACATTCTAAATTTAAAATAAATAATTTAGTCCCAATACTTATGTATGGAAGTGAAACATGGAACTGGCAGAGGAGGGGTGAAAGCCGAGTGAACGCGGTTGAAATGCGATCTCTTAGACGAATGTGTGAGAAATCAATATATGACAGGGTTACGAATAATGACATCAGGCGAGAGTGTAAATCTGAGTCAAGTATAATTGATAAGATTAAGAAAGGGTCTCTGAGATGGTTTGGTCACTTAGAACAAATGGACGACGAAAGAATGGTAAAACAAGTATATATGGCTAAAATGAAAGGCAACGTGAGACAAGGACTACCAAAGAAGACGTGGAATGATCAGATAAAAAAAATCTTAAACCAAAGTCTGGTCATTTATTTATTTATTTATTTTATTTTTCAAGAATTAACGGTACAAGTACCTTTTACATTACATACATACATAAGTATTTACAGTGGAGTATATACAGTAACAACTTTTTCAACGCTTACTTAGAAAGAACATAATTAAAATATTGATTCCACACTAAAATGTTTTACAAGTAATTGTTTATAAGCTGGAAATTTCAATAAAAATATGTCACCTAAATCCGACTGTTTATTACCCAGCGCATGTAGACGATTCAGTACTGAATTGCTAGAATATATTGAGATATGATTGTTGCAGTGATAAAGTTGAAATAGCCTAGTCACTCTAACTGGTACTTTAAAACCAATGAGGGCCAAAATTTCAGGGCTGTCCAAGACTGAATTAACGAATTAACGGTCATGTCAAAAGCAGACAGAACCGAAGGGCATGTATGACAAGATGTATGAATGTGGAAGTGGCTAGGATTGTATGCCAGGATAGACGTGTGTGGCGGTTCATTCTCTCTGCCTACCCCTACGGGAAAATGGTGTGATGGTAGTAGTAGTAGTAGTAGTAAAGCGTTCATTTTAAGAAAATAACACAAAAAGCGTATAATTTATAGTAGAAATTTAATGGTCAAATTAAAATTCATTTATTTACCAAATTAACAATACAAATAACATACAAAATTTAATTCGTTATATTGGGACAACATATCAAACCAAAAACCTTTGAGCAATAGTTCCGACATTAATAAGGAATAACACTCAAATAACAAGAATATTTTCCTCTTAAACATAGTTTCACTGATGTGAAAGATGTCGCGCTGTTGGAGATAACAATCAGGAACATAAAAAAAGATACTCTCTAAAATGGCTGAGTTCTCTTTTAATACCTCTTCATTTAGAATTTCAGAATACATCTTATTTTCAGACAAAAATCGTTATCGTTTGACTTATCAAAATTTCTAATTCCGAGTAGTTTCAGTTTGAAAATGTGTGTTAGTTATAAGTACCGTAGTTTTAGAATTTGTTCACTTCTTGGTGTAGTGGCTTGTGTTTTTATCTACTTTTATTGATGTCTTCAGTTTGTTTTCCAACTAGGTGTGTTAATTGTACAATATTTTAGTCTCTGCGTATCCAGAATAGATCTTAACCATAAGCCTCTAGCGGGCAGTTTTAGGCTCCGTTTATCCAAATCAAGGATCTCGAAACTTTTTAGTCGAATAGCTCCTAAAGGCCTAGACCTAGCTACTTCATCATACTAATAGACCATAGATTGTAATTTTTAACTATAATCGCACAATGAACTCGCAATTTTTCATTTCAAAACTATCCAGCTAATGAGGTACTCGTATCTATGGCAATGACGTTAGGGTAGTACTTATAATGTACTACAACAGTTAAAGAAAATTTATTAATTAATTGATTAAAATATTTTTATTGAGAGTAAGTAGAAAATGCTTTTACTGAAAAAAGTCGATGCATATAGCACCATTTTGTAGTAAGTAAGAGAATAAATAAAAAAATTGTTCATTTTCAATACGCATTTCATTGTTTTGTTTCTGAATTGAACGTTATGTAAAAATACATAATTATCATGTTTTATGATTTATTATTTATTATTGGTCGTGCTGGTTGGGCCGAAGTTTGGCAACCCCTGATCTAACCAAATACCCGTTAGAAGATAAAAACACAAAAGAAAAGTACTTGGTTTTATTCAATGGGGATTTTTTCAAGATTGATTCATTATGTTTAGTGGAAACGACTTTATTTTTGTACCAAATATGTATTTATGTAAGAAACTAAGTTTAATAAAATTATAATCACAAACTAAAATATGGTTGAAAAACATTTTAACAGCGTCAAAAAGTCTTAAAATTTACAAAGCTTATTGTTTTATCAATTTACGGACTTATTCAGTCCATTTAATAAGGCTCAATAAATTTCTTAACAACTAAAGAAAATTAAAGCTTGGATAAAGAAATTAAATTAAATTAAGTTTATTTTTTTAAATTAAATTAAGAAATTTAAGTTAGTTCAAATCTAGAAAGTCTTGCACCAAAAAAGTCGAGTAGTGTCTCGAGTTTACAATGCGACACAATAAGGACATTGATGCATGCAGGCTATAGTCTGTGCTGTGCTGATTAAGGAACAGCCCATTTTTATTTCACAACCGGCATATCGGAACATTGAATGAAACTTATTTCAGTAACGATGATACATCAATTAAGCCATTTAGTAAATTAAACATGACTATGAAGTCAACGTTATTTCTACGTTTTTGTAGACTTGAGATTTTGAACGTTTATTTATTTATTTAAAACATCAAGTACAAAGAATAAGTACTCTGGCGGACTTGTTGCTAAAAGCAATATCTTTCGTTGACTTCATTTCTCCGTAAGTGTAGTCTCCTCTCTCGTGGCCAATCATCCATGCATTTTTTTTTTATCAGACGGTGTTGCAACGATTCAACATAATTTATCCGGCCTTAGAAGGGAGACCAGACCACGGAAACATATTCTAAAATGTTATTGATCGGTCATCGGCTGGTTTAAGTATATCTCTTTATACGGTATAACATTCATCATTCCAAGCTGTTGACATTGCTGATCGAAAATCATTATTTAAACCCAACAAATAGCAGAAAAATAATAAAAATATTCCCCAGTTTTATTTTTCTCAGTTGGAAAAGAACAATCTTATTTATGTTTATTCGTATTTTCACTGTCAAAAAATATATTTTATGACAGATTAGCAAACAATACTAAATACTCAACTCCTGTTTATTGCGGGGGGTAGAATCAAACAATGTTTAAAATTTCCTATGTTCCCATGTTCATTTATTTATCTTTTGAAAACTCCGCTTATTTTTTTTGACCTTTACTATAATATATACTCAATTTATATTTGTAATAAAATACCACTGTTTATTCCGGTGTACATTTTATACAGAACACCTAAGGCGCGAAAGGTGGGCGTTTTACCTCCTTACAAAATTTATTGTACATTATAAAGACTATCTAAAGGAAGACTATATTACATCGGTATTCGTGAATGCCTACGAGGTAGTGATGTCAATTGTCGATGATGCCAACCGAATATCGATTTCATGGATTGAATATTTGCGTTTTGAAGCATTACATAAAAAAAATCTAGGTAAAGACCTAGAGTTTTTTCACGAATAGTATGTCGATCTGCAAAAAGCGTTGAATAAAGCGTTTTTTTCCAAATTTAAGGCTATGTTTATTTTTAGAATATGTCTTTTTTCTCTTTTTCTCTTCTAATGTTTAATAAATATAATGTATAAAATATGTAATTTAATACATGCATAATATGTAACAGTATGGAAAAAAAAAATAAATAAATAAAAAAAAAAAATAGAGTTGACTTATGAAAATTGTAGATAATTTATTGGAGAACGGGGTGAAACGCAAAATGATATGCGATATTGCAGTACTGTATACAGGACAACATAGCATTTGTTAGGGCAAACATCTAGGAAAAACCACATCGTGATTTGACATTTCTTAAGAAGTCAAAAAGAAATGAGTGATATCACCATGGCTGTTCAATATATATCATGTATCAATATATGATATGATATATGTTGAACAGGCATATGTATGAAAGATCATTTAGACTTAATGAATTGCTCCAGAGATGTGTTATTAACCTGTGATTTATCTTTTGTATGCCAATAATGCCGTGCTGCAGTTTTTCTTACAAAAAAGGCCAACGGTGTATTTATGCAAGAAAAACGATTAAATGATGAATATTGATCAATTTAATGCATTCGTTTTTGAAGTTGACGAAAGTTTGATCAAATTTGAAATTATTGGAAATGGAGATACTCTGAAATAGACAAAAATAATTTATGTACCTGGATGGTATGTTAAATAGGGATGAAAACAAAGAGAAAGACACTAAAAAGAGGGTGAGTGCCAAGAACAGGATAAACGGTGTGCTAACGCCCAAAACGTATTTCTTGTTAGACCGGATGCTAACCGTATTAAAAACATTTTGATGTTCAACCATTTAATGTACCTATGTAATTTATTTAAAATGACACAACATGCATTGTGACATTGATTATGATACCGAATAACGTGCCAACGACAAAACATTGTTAACGGCAGTTAAAATATTTTGTGTACCTACTTATGTAGATACTTCTTCGAACAGTAGAGAAGTGACACTATGTAACTAGGAATGAATTTTGTCATCGAGCCTGGCATTGAAAGAAAACGTAGCGGTTGGGTTTAAGACATCAATAAAAAAGAATAACTGATGGGAAAATTCCAAGTGTACGAAGAGATCTGATGTGTTACGACGATAAATTTTATGGATGCCTTTTAAGGAAAGGCTGTGATAACGGAATTCAGTATGGTAAACAATAAACATGTCGTTGCAAGGTAAAGGTTATGAATCGATCATTGTTTTAAGATAACCTAACCATATTAGATAGAGACGGATTTTTCCCAAATTACGATATAGCTTAATTTTAAGATGTATTTTTGTAATGCAAATTCAATAAAAATATATGTATGGAAAAAAAACAAATAAAATAAAATAGCGTATTTTGAGTATATTATACAGACCAATAAATGCAAAAAATGTTGATAACTGCTAAACTTAACATTTGGAACCACTGGGCTCTTGGCGTCATAAAGTTTGGGATACATTATTATTTATTTTTGTGTAAAATATATGTATTTGTATTAATAAATTAAAAAATAATGAGTAATGTTCATTTGATGTAAATATAATAAATAATAGACGAAAATAGTAGTAGTTTATGAAATTCATCATCATAATTATCATATCCTTTCCGCACCTAATGAAATATTCTAGTGTGAAAACATCATTTTAAATAAATACTCCATATTAACCATGTCGGGAATCGAACCTAAGACCTCTTGCATGGAAGGCAGATGCGCTGACCATTACATTACATATTTGATATCCATAAAGTTTTATCAAAAATAAGAAAAAAAAGTACGATATACTACTGTTTTTTTTTTCTTCTCTCTATTGCATAGAACAAAAGCTTTCTAAATTTTTGGTTTGGTTTTTAGTTTAACAACAAACGTGTAACGGACGGTTTCGGTTTGCGTCTGCAATATTCGAACCGAGTGCATACGGCCCGTTGTAATGCTGTTAACTGTAGCTCACTTCATATTTGATAATCACACAATAGTTTTTGTCAGTTTGGGCGACTTTTTCAGCCAGTGGCTTAGTATCACCTTAAGTTTAACTCAGATATAGATAATATTTTAGTAAAGGAACATGGATGTTTAGGCATTTACAGAGTTTACGACCTGTCGTTGGCTGGTTTGAGCAGATACTTAACACATCTCCAAAATCGTCCCCATAGCTGTTATAATATATTAATTTAAGGCGGTTGTATCCAGTCCCTGTCTACAAAGATTTAGATAAACTTAATATATTGTTGATTTTCCATATTACGAAAATAGAATTGGAAATTCTTCAAATAGTGTTGCAACACCTTAACAGCTGCTTTATAATATTTTGTAATTATTCTAAGCGAAACAGGGATATGTCAAGTATATTTTTTTGGAAAAAAAATTGTTTATTTACATTTGTAACGTTAAAACAACTGAAAGGATAACCTTTTCCCTATTAAAAAAAAAAAGATTTTATTTTGATAGGTCAATAAAGAGTACCGTTATAATTCCGTGGTTATGTCACTTTCTCAAGAGTCCGAGGGTCAAACACAACTTTGTCGCACTTTTCACATTTTATTCACAATAATATACAAGATTTTTAAAAATTAAAAAATATAATTTTTTTAAAAAATCAATTTTTTTATTGTTATATTTTTACCAAAACTAAAATCCTACCAAGCCACTTTTGTAGCTTGTTGGTGGAGATTATATTAATACTAACTTACATATTATTAATATATTATAATTAAACAATGAATAACAGATATAAATTAACAGCCGGAAAGATCAGAATAAACATGTATATACAAATAAATAATATAAATTTATTTTTTAAATACAAGAAAATATATGAAAAATTAAAATATTTACACATAAGCCACTATTCGTATATGAACTTTTGTTGTTGAGTAGCTTATTTTGCTCTTGTTACGGTGTGAGTAAAATTTAAGTTTTTTCGGCAATAAATTAATAATGCTCGTTACTTAATATTTAAGAGTTCTTTTACCATACTTATTACGTATTTTGGGTACTACCAAACCATCATTATACGTGAAGCGTGTATTATGGTTATGTTCGAGAGAAAACTTGAATGCATTACTATTAAATTGTTCTAAAAGGATGCAAAACCACAGTAATCCTCGAACAGGCAGAGAGAATATAGTTGAAAATGGTTCAAAATTAATTAATCATTTGGAAATACCGAACTGATTTTTTTTTTTACTTAATTTTATTTCATAAGCTGTAAAATTTAACTTTAAAAAACATTTTATGTTCCACAACCAAATTTGACTTGTGCCCATTTGCGACAAAACCTCGTATTAATATAAATATCTGTATGTGTGTTCAATAAATATCAGAATCATAAATAAGTGGTTCTGTGTAATAAACAGGCGCGTATTTTCTGCCCGCGAATATTATGTTATGTTCGGGCGAATGGTCATCAGACATTTTCTATATTTGTTTTGAGTTAGGAAAAAGCATCTCGCATTTTGCGCTCAAGGGCTTCCAAACACATTAGGGGTATTCCATGCCCACTCAACTCAACTTATATTTATATTACCCCAATTCAAGATAAGCAGCACAATAATATCTAGCGAATAATAATTATTGCTTATAGAATAAACAACTTCTGCCTCACTACTTTGAGAATGCATTTATGATATTTTTTTATTGAATTACATTTTATTCTATGTCAAATTTTTTTATTAAAAAGCACTTAACACTTTGAGCACCAGCCGAATACACATAGAATTTACCCTGTGCCCGGCCCGGCCCATTTTTGTGAAATTTCATGCTTTTTGAAGGGTTTCTTAAATGTTTCATAATTTTGAAAATACTGGATTAAATCAATTCAAACATTTTGTATTTACTAGACAATTAAAAAAGTCACCTTTGAATGATAGTTTTGCCAACATTGGCCATTATAGGGAGCCACATTTTGCATTGCAATGTTCGCATATATACATGGTCTCACTCCTTTTTTTGTGCTTTGTATCCCGGAGCCGTGTAAACAAATAATTATAATAACCATACGTTGTGTCCCGGTCCCGTGTTCTCACATGGTTTACTAGCAGCGAAATAGTACTTATTAAAGTCACTGGATGTCCATAAAATGCACTTTTTTAGACAGCTGGTAAACCACTTAAAAACACGGGACCGGGACACAACGTATGGTTATATAATCACGTGTTTACACGGCTCCGGGATTCAAAGTGTTAATAACCCAGCATCACGTGCCGACGACTATGACAGTTTCTTGATTCATTATTTTCAAAGTAACACAAAATTATTTTATGTTTCTTTTTTAATAAAGTACAGTAATTAATATACGGATTACGTCATCGTCTTAACCCCTAATTTATTAACATTGAATCAACTTAAATACATAACATAACACTTTATTTAAGACTGAAGTGTCACCAAAGAAATAAATACATATTTTAAATTTATAATAAATAAAATAGGTAAAAGAGGACTCTGTGGAGATGCTATGTAGACATTGGGTCAACGTGAATCAAAATAATTAAAAACATTAACACGTGTAAGAGTTGACGAGAAAACGACATAATTTAATAGATGCGTTCGCCACACACAAAATCAGAAAAATAGGTGGCTTTTTTCTATGACAAGTACCAAATATTACCCGTTAAAATATGCGTTCAGAAATTGAAATACTCATGGAAAGGTATGTGTGTGATATTCAGAAGAACTCTTTCAACTACCTTTACAAAATACCCCTCCCACACACGCATATACTTAAAATTTACTGTAAAATTAAAACTTCTTATAAATCACACAAGTTTGACATTGTCACCGGTTGAATGATACCGGCTTTTGATCTATCAAACTAAGTGAATTAATGTGTCCACTTAAAAATATAAACTTTTTCGGGTATCTCTCTCATTCGCTCTCTATTTCCAAACCAACGCAGAACTCCTGCCCTCCTGCTCCCTTTTACAGTGTAGATATGTCAACATTTATGCACCTATTGTGAATAGTTTTACCACACATTTGCCTTTGACATCACATATCGTCGATATCGAGGGCATTCGCCCTAATTTTACCCTTGTTTTTCCAATTTCGTACTTCGCTTCCATACAAAAGTAAAAATAAACGATGACTCAATAAACAAAACCCTTGTAATGCCATTGTATGATCGTAAATGTTTACCGATCTTTTAAAAACTAATTTTCACTAATATTGGTTTCATTATATTTGTTGTTATTGTCCTGAAACCTTAAATATTTTTTGTAATAAAATTATTTTATCGCCGGTAGCTTTTTATTAGAGTACTCCATCAGCCGTTTAGAATCAGTGTCAAGTTAACGATGTAGCGTGGTAAACTACATATTATGTATAACGTATATAATTATCTACTGTCTCGACCTAGGCGTTTATCTGATCCCTGCATACGACAGCTCTTAAATGCTAAGCTTGTTAATGCACTCTAGTGTGGAATCAATCACGGCTCACCCATTCAATTAAATAATAAAAATAGCGATCTATCAATATTCGTAAATCATTCCCAGCGGAGAACGTGAATATTGCAGCAGAAAAATCATTAATCAGCTTTCATGATTGGAGTCTGGATGATTTTTCAAAACTGAATTCTACATTCAGAACAAGATTTAATATCGTTTGTGCAAAACCTAACTTTGACTTGGGTCCGTTCTCTGAAAAATTACTATCAAATTTATGTTTTAACTAAGTAGGAAGTTGCGAGAGCAATTTACGCATTTGAATTGAATTTTTTTACTGACTAACTCCATTTTAATAGTAATAAAATATGTTGCCTGTATATTTTGTAAACACTTAGGTATTTAAAACATTTAAGTTTGTAAGTGAAAATTCTTGATGGAAGTTCATTGTAATTTATTATATAAATAAAACACGAGTGATACGTTAATCCACAAATTTGGAATATCCAGTGACCGGTTTCATCGCTTTCGCGACATCTTCGAGACTGGTATCTTTATTAAAAAGTTAAATGTATTTATACAGAACAGAGGTGAGGATACATAATTCAAAGTTATATGTAAGTAAATTAAATAAAGTTATTTTTATCTTAAGGATCATTATCGACAAATTTTCTATGGGTTAACTAATTAATGGATATACTGTTATTTTAATGAGTTTAAGTATTTTATTTTTATTTTATTTATGGGACACCAACAATAAAATAAAATACTTAAACTCATTAAAATAACAGTATATCCATTCATTAGTTAACCCATAAAAAATTTGTCGATAATGATCCTTAAGATAAAAATAACTTCATTTAATTTACTTACATAGAACTTTGAATTATGTATCCTCACCTCTGTTCTGTATAAATACATTTAACTTTTTAATAAAGATACCAGTCTCGAAGATGTCGCGAAAGCGATGAAACCGGTCACTGGATATTCCAAATTTGTGGATTAAAGTATCACTCGTGTTTTATTTATATAATAAAACTTAGGTATTTGAAAACGCTGCCAATATTTTTTTATTATTTGACTATTGTGCAAAAGAACGCTCTCTGAGTCTAAATAAACAAGTGAATATACTAGAAATAAAAACTAAAAATGCGTATAGTGAGGTGTCTTTAACTGTATACTTCCAATGTATATTTTATAAATCGATGTATAATATTTGATCGAATTGATTTTTTAGGGAAAATGACAGCATTATAATGTATGTAAAACAGTAAACGGTCGTGCAGAGCCTAAACAGCCGCAACTCACAGTTTGTCGTTTTTGAATTATTAATTGATTCATGATCAGCAATTATTAGCTACAAGCATACCCAAAAATTTTTTAGCAATGCCAACTGGAAAGTTGTTAATTATCCCTAATATTCTTTGTCAAATTTTCAGCTAATAAATGACTGAAATACTTATTATAATGCGGTTTAAAAAAAAATTGTTCAGCTTGATCATGTTGAATATTTTTATTTGTATAAATAAACGTCATTTTTTTGTTTTGTTTTATAATAATTGGAAAAATGAGCCATGGTTTAAACGAAATAAAAATGTGTGTTTTAATTCGAACTGCTTATACTCAAAATAAGTATCTGTTTTCTCCAAAAACCAACTACAATGCAATAAACCTTATGAAATTCAGCATTTTAGGCTGTGATAATTACTGAAAGTGGCTTTTTTGCCGTATCAAGTTTTAAAACTGCATTCTAACTAGCTTTGGGCAACATTTTGTCCGCAACAACTAATGCGAATTGAAAAAAATCATTTTGTTCTTCTTTTTAATGACTTATATTAGAAGCTTTTTATATTTTACGAAATCAATCGTCATATCTATTGCCTTATGACGACGAAAAAAAACGGATGTTTTTATCAATATAATTGCGATTTATGTACTTGTTTGAAAAGTTTTTTAGGTTATTTTCGGAAGTGGATTTTTGAGTTACGGCGATTTAGGAATTGCACAGCAGTAAAGTAATCCATACAAATTCCATTCAGTTGTAAAAAATAACATCAAAACTACTAAAAATAATTTTATGCGTTTGATGTGAGTATGAAATGAAAAAAATATAATATTTATAAAACGAAAGTATAGTCAAACATTTTTTAAAAAATAAAAATGAATTTAATTATATACGTACATACAAGATGCCCTGGGTTTAGTTTTCAGAAAGCAAAATTGAAATAATATTAATTTCAATGAGTTTATTACTCACTACGATATGTTAAAATCCCTTGACATACATTTAGAGCGCAATAATCATATTAACTTTATGAAAGAAATAAAAATAGATGTTCGTTGGTTTTACTGATTTAGTTATCTATCCATTATCAGGCAGTGGCAAGCTGTGATTTATTTTATTGGTAATCTACGAAAAATGTTCATTCACTTGTACATCCGTATAAGTACATTATATGGAGTAATATAATTAAAAATGAATATTTTTTCTGTGGTTCAGTGAAAAACATCTCAAACAATAATTATTTTTAACCACGTGATAGACGTTGCATTATTTTTTACTATTTTGATACAATGCTTGATCAAAAGTGTATTGCAAAATAACACAATGGTATTCAGCAGATATTTCCATTATGATTGATATGTCAACACTAAGCGCTGGCCGATTCCGTTTAAAATTAATAATGCCAAAAACGGCCACTGCAAACGCCACACGTCCTATGTGATTCATAATTTGTCAAAAGTATCCTATCAATGAAAAATAGTCCTTTGCAAATCAAAATCGAAATACTAGTTTTCTAATAGAGAATCTTCAATTAATACTTGTAATCTTCAAACTTCTTTAAGTACTTACACATCGCGACTATGTGAAAGACGTAATATATAGTGTACTTTTTTGTATGGATGAATAAGCTGAGGTAATCGGCTAGTTTCATCGTTCACTGAGGCGGACTGGGCGCATTTAACGTATATATTTTTTTCTGTACGGAGATATAAACGATGGTGGTGATTTATGATAAATAACAATTATTTCTAAATTTATTGCAACAGAGAGGGAAAACATTTTTGAGAAGGGAATATGGGAGTCTAGGCATTTACAGGGCTTATGACCTGTTATTGGCTGGTTTAAGTGGCCACTTTACACACTCTGTAACATTCACCATTCTGCCTATGTTTAAACATACACATTTCCACAACTCTTCCATCTGTTGACTTTTGTGAAGTAAAAGAGCTGAAACCTTTATCATGTGGGTGGGATTCATCCGGCTAAACCAATACACCTACTACGCAACGCCTGCAAACTGTTTTTAAATATTTTATACTTCTTCTTTTACCAGACAGTAAATTCAACAATGTTTTTAGTATGTCCTAATGCTTGCAGACTTGCTGGATTACAACAACAACCAATTTAAATATAAACAACTTCCTAGGGAGAAAATTCAGCCAGTCTGCAAGCATTAACCATACTCAAAACATTTTTAAACAATTATTTAATTTATTCTATAAGCATGGTTTTTTTAAAACATTATTATCGAAAGTCAAATATAATGGTAAGCTGTGCATAATCATTAATTTAGACGATTCACCCCTGTCATCAGGTTTGTATTATATTTACATGTATAAAGTGTGTGTTATAAATGTACAAATATTTATTTTATTTACCACATACTGCACACTGCATCTAACCACATAAGTCTCATTGGCGGTGCCCATATACAATGAACATTTGATTAGTGGCCCGTTACTGTCCTAACTCCTTGGCTTCCATATTTTCTTAGAAAATAAAATAATATTCATCTCTGTTTAAATATATATGTTTATCATTTTTATCAAAACTCACTGTGGTAATAATCATTCCTCGTCTACACACATTTGGACGAACGCAAAATATCGTCGGTTAAACCAACAGGTCCAAGAAGAAATATAAAAAAAAAAAAACACACTCGTCTGTTGCATGTTGGTGAAATTATTCACTCGGGTGAATTTCACCCGCATCAATAAAGGTTTCAGTCATTTTGCTTTAGAAAAATCAGCAAATAGAAGACTTAATGAAATACAAATTTTCAAAGAGGCAGAATGATGAATGTGACGTTTTGGAATGTGAAAAGAGCCATTGACGGGTCATTAGCCCTGTAAATTTGTTTTTATGAAATGTTTTTAATCACTGTTAAAATAAATATTTTTTCTAATTACTGCACTTCAAGCGATTAAGGAAAAGGAGGGAGTAATATATTCACTGACTGGGATCAAAGTGATCAAAGATATTGCTTCGCCAAAATGATTACAAAACCCGTTTTTTAAATCCTAAAATTATTTTTGGAAGCCACCAGAACTCAAAACAGATATAATTGTTAAATAAATACAAAAACCTTTATCAATCATGATGTTTTATTTATTTTGAATCATAAACATATTTTTTTGTTTGCTCTTATAATAAGATTGTGTATCTTATATTTCATTTATTAATTGTAAAACATGTATATTATGTTTTAACCTTAAGTTTGATAGATTTTTCTTTATCAATTTTTTTCTTTTTCCCATGTTATGATATTTTTCGTTGCCTTTTTGTTTTCCCAGAGCACAAATTATGTCATACCTAAAGCCCGTGAGACTTTTTCTCAGAGACATCTCTTCTTTATCGCATCGAGAGAGTTCAATATTTTGGAAGAGCGTATTAAGCTATCAGGGACAACAACCATTTTTAAGAGAAGAGTAAGGTACTGGATTTTCCTTAGTGGGAGGGATGTGAGCGGGAAACTTCTTGATGATTTTTCGAATGTTTGAGTTTACTGTTTACCATATTGATGTGCTATATATTTAGTTTTTTTCTAAATATTTTTTTTGTGTCTGATCCTTTATAATATTAGGGATGATAAGCCCATGTGTCTGTGTCAACAAATTGCTCGTTCCAACTCAACACAGGAGTTTCAGTCCCATGGAGTTGGGACTTATTACTCAAATAATGTGTAATAAACAACCTATCAGTAAATAAATAAATAAAATGTTTCATTTTGTGTCTTCACCCTTTTAATTTTTTTAATATTTATTTTTATTTAAAACACACAATACACAAATTTTCTGTAGCACAATTATATTTTTTTTGTTCTGACTTGTCAGAAAATTCCGCGTTAAGTCGGGACTCTTCGATTTTAAAACCAATACATTTACAAATATTATGAAACATCAATGAACAAAATACAAAATAACAATTTATACATGTTAATATATACAATATAGATAAGTTATTCAATAGTACATGTTTATTTAATATTTAATAATAATGGGATTCTATTCAATATAATAAAACAATTAATTCGGGTTTTCAGGTATATATGCGGATTGAAAAGCGGACCGTTTGCCACTGGCAATCTCATCAAACAGGTCGATCAAAGCTAAACTTGCAGTGCACAACGGAGTTTAAGTCCCATCACTTATGTATGGAAATGAAACATGGAACTGGCAGAGGAAGAATGAATGCCGAGTGAACGCGGTCGAAACGCGATCTCTTAGACGAATGTGTGATAGATCAATGTGTGACAGGGTTACGAATGACGAAATCAGGCAAGAGTGTAAATCTGAGGCAGGTTTTATTGATAAGATTAAGGAAAAGTCTCTGAGATGGTTTGGTCATGTAGAACGAGTGGATGACGAAAGAATGGGAAAACACGTATAAATGGCGAAAATGAACGGTAACGTTAGACGAGAAAGACCAAAGAAGACGTGGCATAATCAGATAAATCAAAATCTTAAGTCTTGTCATGTTAAAAGCAGGCAGAATCGAAGGGCATGTATGACAAGATGTATGAATGTGGAAGTAGCTAAGAACGTATGCCAGGATAGACGTATGTGGCGGTCCATTTTATCTGCCTGCCCTTACGGATAAATGGCGTGATGATATTAGTAGTAGTTGTCATCTCTTACAGTCAAAGCAATCATAAAAAAATACATTGATTGTGATAACATATAAAGTGCTCATATGACATAATTTTAACACATTTATATTCATTAGTGACATCTTCCAATTATTTTTATATTCATATATTTGCATAAATTTACATACCTATATAACCAAAATAACGACGTATCCCTTACTCCGTGAGAAAAAAATCCTGTGTTGAGGGGGAAAAAACATAATGGAATGTGGAAGCACACATGTTATTTAAAAACACAAAATTAAAATTCATTACACAAACTTTTATTTATATTTTTTACCAGTGACCGGGTTTCGTCTTGACCGACATCGTCAGACTGGCTATAACAAATGTATATGTTTCCCTGCTTGCACTTGTATATAACATAGGAATTCGTTTAGTCTCCCACCAGTCTGGCGATGTCGGTCACGACGAAACCCGGTCACTGGAAAAAATGTAAATAAAAGTGGAATAAAACGATACACATATTTTTATTATTATAATTCAAATGCAGTTTCACCAAGAAATGTCAGTAGAAAAAACTCAATTTATTAAGAGATAATAACATGTTTTTTATTAAACACTTTATGTACTTTTTTATTGTTTTTAGTAGATTATTTACTTTAACCGCTACTATTTTATTTTTTTTGGCAATGGAGTCTTGAGATAACTTTTATTTCTGGTGTAACGAAAGTGACTTTTTTCCGGGTTACAACAATATTCAATATAAAAATCAACACAATTATTTGATCGAATCATGAAAAATGAAGCTGCAATTTATGAGAGGAAAAATTCGAGTCGCCATCTCATTAGTTTAAGCTCAAATGTCGTTTATTGTACTTGAAAGCTGTTCCCTCGGTAACACAGGTACTATAGTGATGATCAAGTTCCCATGTGACCTTAAATCCTTCGTTTTGAAGAAGATAAATCTGTGTATCTTATTTGTACCTTCCTCGTAACAACGTGCAGATTACATTATTTATTATTTTCGCATTTACTCTGTGAAAAATCAGTTTGAATTTATTTAAAATGAAACACCTTGAATTTTTTACCACATAAGAGTTTAAAATATTTTATAAATATGAATTTACATATATATTCATATGTGTTTACACTTAATGATGGGTAATTCAGAATACTTGAAAATAGTTGTATTAAAATATATTATATTAAACTCTTATGTGGTAAACATGACAAATCGTTTCATTTTCAATGAATCTTGCGTGCAGATTATTCGAATTACAATAGACACGTATTTTGTCAATAAGGACATTGATAAAATTATTCATTTTTGTATTTTATTTAGATCAAACAGAGAAAATTCATATTAAAAAAAAAAAGAATTAAGTGTATATTTTGAGATAGCTCAGTTGGGAAACATAAAGTCACTGCTGATAGGCTAAATAAATTACTCCAACACACTGAATTTTGCG
This sequence comes from Micrasema longulum, assembly GCF_059751315.1. Taxonomy (NCBI): domain Eukaryota; kingdom Metazoa; phylum Arthropoda; class Insecta; order Trichoptera; family Brachycentridae; genus Micrasema; species Micrasema longulum. The sequence goes on from NW_028277556.1 coordinate 439,468, forward strand.
AATACATATTTGTACCATATAAGTACATAATATGTGTGAAATGTCATTTTTAATTTCTGTGTTTTCTGTGGTTCTGTGAATACTTACTCAAACATAAAATATTTAGTAACTACGCGATGTACGTAGCTTTGTTCTACGCTATTTTAATACAACTCTAGTACAAAAAAATATTGAAAAGTACCACAATGGCATTAAGCAAATATTTCCATTATGATTAAAATATCAATGAGTACGGGCCGATTACTTTTAAAATGAATAATGCCTAAAACGGCCACTTCGAACGTCACATGTACAATGCGATACATAATATCATGTCAAATGATGTAATTTGAAACGTATGATTTTTATTTAGAAACTTTGCTGGTCTGTCTTTAAACCGTATCTTTTTTATGTAATTTATCATTGTCGACTGCTGTAAATATATAAATAAATTCGCCATGTAATATTTACTTCGTGTCATCTATCAATATTCAACTAGGATAGGAGCTCCAACCCTGAACCAGCAAAATCTTATATATACAGTGCGTATATAGTTAATCTACACTCAAATTATTTTAAGAGAAAGCGAGTGAAAAACTCAAAATTATACATATACGTACATCTATTTAGTGTTGGGGGCTCTAAAATAATATGTAATATACCTACGGTAACTTTCATTCAGCTGTATTAATTTCCGTGTCCGTGAAGAGCGCCCTATATTTTTAGTTAAAGTAACCAGCTCACGCCCGGATGCAACTGCCACCATTAAATTTATATGGCGTCACATGGGACTATGCAGGAAAGAAGCTCTTCGAACAAGTATATTAGATTGGTAATAAAAAAAATAATTAGGTCTTATTTACGACTCTGGGAACTCACGTTTCAGAGATAATCGTTTATCAAGAATGATAGTTAATTCACTAAAACGGTGATTTAACTTCATCAAGTAAAAATTGAAAGAGGGCGCAAAAAATATTTTTTGCGCAACAAAAAAAACAATCTATACGCTCTGTTTTGTTGTCAATTTATTTATTTAAGGTTCAGTGATACAATGGTTAGTCAATTAGTCTATCATTCAAGAGGTTCCGGTTTCATTTGATACGTGAAAGCAATTTAATCTGTTTTACGCTCCAGTAAACGGATTATGAAATAAAGTGAAAATCACCACTTTATATCAATACTTTATGACAACCACGCAAAGCATCGAACTCGGAATCTCAGACTTGGTAAACAAACACCCTTACCAATTTGCCAAGAAGCATGCTAATCTCCACTCGTTTTCTTTTATCAAGATTTTTAAATGAAAGTTTTAAATTTATTAATTTAGTTGCTTATATTTTGCCTTGTTTATTATATTTATTCAAAGCTTATATTTAATTTTCATACCGAGATTAGACCACGGCTATCAGCAGCAAACAGATATGATTATGGATGGTTTAAACATCTGGGATCCAAATTTCTCACTAATAAAACTAAGACCATTATTTACAAAACTCTCCTCCGATCGGCCAATATATATAGTGCCAAATGCTGGGTTATGACCAAAAGAGATAAAAATAAGGTATTAGTATTTGAAAGAAAAATATTAAGGAAGATATTTGGTGCTGTCAACCATAACGGAGTGTGGAGGAGACGGTTTAATCACGAATTAAAGGCACTGTATATCAAACCCAACATTGCACAATTCATCAAAATAAGAAGATTACAATAGTTGGGCCATGTGCACAGAATGAATGATAACCGTACCCCAAAAAAGAAAGATAATGTGGAAAGTGACATTAGAGCAATCGGCCAGACGATTTGGAGAAGAGCCACAGGGTGCAGGGAGGAATAGAAGCAAATTCTGGAGGAGGCCAGGGCCCACAACGGGCTCTAGCGCTACTGATGATGATTATATTTACTGCAAAGGGTATGTTCTTTCTAACTATGTTAGGTGTTGGGTGAGGATCTGACGGAGTTAATCAGCAACGGCTTTGTTAAGGAACTTCTCCGCATTTGCTTAAAGAAGAGGAAACCACAAAAAAACTCATTCGGGAAAAGGCGGACTATTAACAGACATCAACAGACCGTTCGTTCTGCTCACTTATGTTCGTTCGTCATTTTGTGTCCTTTTATTCAACAATATTTTGAGTTTGTCCAAATTTTTGTAGACAAGGACTGGATTCAACTCCTTAGGGAGCTGTTTATATTAACATTTTACAACAGAGATGAAGAACATTCAAGAGAAGGTAATAAAGAAGATCTTTTTTATTAGAGAAGGTAATAAAGAAGATCTTCTTTATTAGAGAAGGTAATAAAGAAGATCTTCTTCCTTCCTTCTCTTGAATGTTCTTCATCTCTGTTGTAAAATTTTAATATAAACAGCTCCCCAGGGAGTTGAATCCAGACCTTGTCTACAAAAATTTGGACAAACTCAAAATATTGTTGATAAATTACCTGGTCCATGAAGAAGTATAGAAATTGAAAAAATAATATTTTCAGGCGTTGCCTAGTATGTAGTTGAAATAATTCAATTAGATGAATCTCACCCGCATAAATAAAGGTTTCAGCTCTTTAACTTCACAAACATCAACAGATGAAAGAATTGAAGGAATATACATGTCCAAATATAGGCAGAATGGTGAATGTTACACAGTGTGTAAAGTGGCCACTTAAACTAGCCATTGACAGGTCATACGCCCTGTAGATGCCTAGACTTCTTTATTACCTTCTATTGAATGTTCTTCATCTCTGTTGTAAAATGTCCTTTTATTCGTTTCAACAATTTACTATTGCCTTAAGTATTTTAACCTGAGAGAAGCCATCAAGTCAGAAACAGTGTTCAGGGTTTTGGTTTTATTTCACACACATAACCGCATTTTTTGTTTCCACCTGGATACGGGAAAGTCCATTGGTTAAAAATTATGCAAAAAGTTTACGTCAAAACTTTAAAAATAAGCGACAAATACGAGACAGCAAATTAAATCTGGGAGACATAAACAATATTCACGAATGAAAAATGTTCATTGCATTAGAATATGCATCAAGTTACAGTGTTAAAAAAACACTTGTCTTTTAGTATTTTAAAGTCTCTGGGCAAAGCTCCAAGTATAGTTCATTTAAGAGAGTTGTGGAATCTTTCCAACTTATACTTACTTCAAAAGTAATGATATTAAAGTAGGTAAATACGGGGAAGTAAAGACACTCAAGTATGTACGTTCAGTATTGAGATGGTTATTTTCAGGCTGGCACAACGGTTATAAAGGTGCCCTTACAAACAAATAGCAATAGTAAAATAACGCTCCAATTGATAACATTTTCAGAAGATACCTTTTTTAATTAAAGTAAAATATCATTGTTTCCGTTTCAATGTCTACGGACTCTAGGAAAAAAATCCTGAAAACTGAAATCAAGTGGAGAATATTCTGCTTAAGGTATTTTATGTAGTTGGTTAGTTTGCCTACCATGTTCGAAGTATCGAATTCGATTCTTGGTAAGTTCAACATAAAATATTTATTGATCGAACCATCTCGGAGAAAATAAGCGTCAAAATTAAATACACCGAAAGTACATTAGATTGATGTTATTTTTTGAAAATGCCTAATGGAATTCCATTTTAATTGGGTAATTACTTATATTTTCACATTTCCCATAAATTAAAATAATTGGTACATTTTAATTTATTTACTTGACCAATTTTTTTATACGTGACTTTAGATTGATGAAAATTATATTGAGTTGATTCATACAAAGCTAAATATTTTTTCAGTACATTAAACATTCGAAAAAGATACAAACATATTTATGTTGTTTCTATAATATTCTTTCTTTTGCAAATAAATATTTTTGAATTCTTTTCGATTTTTTTTCCGATGTTCATTGTTTAATAATAATTTGGTATGTATTCATGCTTTCATTTCCATATAATGTTTCCAGTGCAAAGATACCTAATTAAAGGTGAAAGCGCTAATTGGTCAGTTAAATAAGTAAAAGAACACTTAGCATTTTAATATCTAAATTATAGATATAGGGTCTTGCCTAATTGATCGTCGAATATACTGCCAAAAGAATTTCTTTAAGTAAAAAAATACCTTTAATCGTCAAAACTCATATAAATTAGCGAAGTTAATTTAGCTACATCATCTTGTGAACTTAAGGTTTCTTTAATACCATGCTGATGTGCATTGTGTTTTTCTGAAGGGAATATTAAAGTAGTTTTTTAACAGATTTGTGTTGATTATTTGTGAAGTTTGTTGCATCTCCAAATTTACATATCCGAGTTACTATATCATATATTTTGTTTGACTTGGAATCACTTTTTTCTTTAGACTATTTTATTATATACAAGTAAGTAATAGGAATTTTATATTTCTTGGCATAATTTATTTAATGGTCTTAACGCTTATCATATTATACCATGAACTAGCTGCACTTCAGTGGCAAACGGTGACTTTATTTATGGGTAAATTATAATTTTTTTCGTTACTTTTACCTGCATGTACATATCGCAGCTTTCGGACGAAAACGACTCAATTTAAAAAAACATATTTTTGAGAAATCACAAAAGAAGAATATAAATTGTGACACCTTCGTATTTTTGCGTTAATTTTTTCGTATTTTTCAAAGTAATCATCAAATTTTGAGTTAAAAATTACACCGAAGGCTTTCAGCTATGAGTTTATGAAAAAAATTCTCCATAAAAATGAATTATTATAAGTTTTACCAAGAAAATTGTTTAATGAGTCATTATTAGATTTCAAAAAATTAACTAAAGCACTTTGATAAATGAGACGGTGGCATTATTTTTATAAGGTCAGATCTGGTCACCAAAGACATGTTTTTTTTAATTCACGAAATGCCATAAACGTGAATTAGTCACTAAGATTATCGATAATTTAAATGATAAAATGACATTCACTTAAATAAATCACTTAAAAAAAAATAATTAAACATACCATTTCTACCGGAATAAAATCGACTCAACCAGCATTCGGTCACTACATGTTTCTCTGAGTTGCGTCCTACACACAGCATTGTAAACACAACACTAATTGCATCGCTTCCGTACTGACATGGAACCTAAATTCTCTGAGTAATAAAGAGACCGATGTAACTGTTGAGTCCTATTCCCACCCAAATGCTGCGTTTTTTTTAATGCAGAAAGATGGATAATGTTCATTGAAGTCGTTTATGATTCACTACATTACTCATTTTTAGAGTTTTTGAGTTAAGTCATTTTCGTCCTATAGGTTCGATATGTACATATAAATTACAAAGTATGTACACGGCTATTTTTTTCTACGGTTTTGTGTGAAAACAACTTCATCTCTCTGCTTCACCTTTACAGCAGAAGATAGAATACATACTTATTTTTAGTTAAAATAATTATTACCTATAACCCACCACTTCAATTTTAACAACAATTCTGTGTTGATAAGGTAAAAGGGGATAAGTCAACGAATATACTATAATAATTTATTCGTTGACTTGACTTAACTCCCTTTACCTTTACCTTTTACCTTTACCTATCAACAGAGAATTTATATCTTCGCGACAAATGAGAGTTATAATTTTCATTATTTTAATACAGTACATAAATACACATCTTTGAAAGAATAAAATATATTTTAAAATATGCAAGTATAATAAAATTATTATTTAAAAAAAAAATTGAGTAGCACGAATTGAAAACACCGAATATTTTTTTTGTAATTTTCAATTTTTACTAGCTAAAAATAAAATAAACACATTCTTACAAGACGTCACTCTCCATTATGTAAAAGAACATTGTTTTACTTTTGCGTAACAGGAAACGTTAATATGTGTTTTTTCCTGAATAAACAAAAAAAAATTAGACACATTCGCTATAATATTGCAACGAAAATGTTGCAAGTGCACGTGACCGTCACTGTCCGCTTCGTTTACTTTTAAAAATGCAGAGCAAAGCGCCACTAACTTAGACGGGCAGATGAAAGAAATGGTGTCATATGTCAACAGTATACTATCAATGGAAAATGGTCCTAAGAAATAATGTTCGAAACGCTAATCTCCAAATAGAGAAGCTTCAAATAATATCTGTAATCTGCTGGCTTACTCAAAGAGGGTAAAAACACCGACTGGGTTTTGAGATGTTATAATACAGTATACATTTTGTATGAAGAAATAAGCTGCAGTAATCTGCCAGTTTATTTCTCCCACTAGGAACGGGCTAGGCGCTGGGTGCGCTTATAGATGTTTATATTTAATTTTTGAGGAAGATGTGAACGGCGACGTTAATTTATAATAAATGTAAATTATTTCAATAAAATAAATAAAACAAGTTTGTTTTTGACCACTAATTTTTATTTTTCACCGACTGGTTTCAAAGCAAACGAGCTTCTTCGTCAAGGTTTACGTAACTAATGAATTGATTCCTTTTTTATTTTTATCATGTTCACTAAATACTACACGTGGACCCAATAAATCAAGTCGTTTTTTCCTTACACAGGTGGTTATTTGATATCATAATTTTCGAAGTAAGACAGGAGAGGACGAAAAGAAATATTGTTCATTTGGTTATATTTTATTGTTTTCTTATTAGTAATCGCTTTTTTAATTTCTAAGATTTCTAAGTTGTCTAATTTTGAAATTTTATTTTCAACATGAAAAACTTTGAATCCAGTGTCTTTAATTAAAATTATTTCATTTATTTTTCCCTACTTTAAATAACTTTGAAAAATATTATGAAATGTAATGGGAAGCTGCGCATAATCGATTATATAGATGATTTGCCCTGCTGCTCTTCGCAGACTTCAATAACATTTTTTACATCTTTTTCGGTAATTGTTTCAAAACTGAATTGACAAGTCATAATTTAATCATTTTCAGTACCACTTGAGGGATTTTGTAAATTATTTATTTGTTTTGTTAAAATCGTTACAAACGTCGGTACATTTTTTAGAATATTTTTCTTCATCAATAATTTGTGTTTATGACCATTTATTTTTTATTTAAGTTTTTAGGATAAATAAACATAAAAAACGAATGGAAAAAGTGATTTTCTAAGAATTATAGTACATATTTGAGAATATGAGAATTGTGTAAGATTTACAATTTAGTAAGAAGAAGAAATGTACCATTTTTTATACACAAAACTTTATAATTCATAGCATGTTTCCGTCCATTCCGTTCCAGAGATTTCACAGAATATTCCTGACTCAACTCATTATCATCATACCCCTTCCCTATCCAGACCCGATGGTGGATAGGAAATGCAGTGCATATCGATTATCTGTTACATGAATGCAAGATGATCACTTTGACACTTCTGGGGCCGGACCAGGAACATGAAATATTGCAGTTCAGAGCCACCTTTTTAATCAGTATTTCAAGACCTCTAGCATGGTAGGCGAACGCGCGAACCACTACACTACAAAGTTACCTTATCTCCACTTGGTTTTCTTATTCAGAATTTTAACACGGGAGTAGCCATCGAGATGAAATCATTCATTCAGGATTCTGATCCTTTTTCACACACAATTGTATTCTCAATCAGCCCCAACCCAAAGAATGTCATGTAAAATAAATATTATTTTAATGAGGTTGTGAGAGTTCATTTATTTATTCATATTTTTTCATTTTAAACTATAATCAAAAATTTTAATAATGTGATCTCATTGGGGTAACCCGTGCCAAGGACACTTAACAATATACTTTTTTTTAAATATTTTTACATTTGAGAATTAACAAAGAAGACTAACTTAATAAACAGAGATAAATAACAAAATGTTCAGACAGTTTTAAACTCTACATAATCATATTTTTAATTGATTTATGTACATCTATACTATATATATTATAAAACGCACAATAAAAGAACAAAAACATAACATAAACTATACATTTGTGGAGCAGTTGATTTCATATTGGTTTGGGCGAATGAGACAATCCATTTTACTTTTACCAAACTTCACTATCCATCTTTTTATAGCCTCTTTGAACATTATATCTTTTACAAACCATATCTGTAAATATGTACATATATCATTAACACTATGCGAGTAGGACTTTAGCGAATTATCAATACGGGTCGAGGTGACGTTTTGGGAATGTCGACACACTTAGAAACTTTGAATGGTAATAACATCATTCCATCAAATTTGCCCATAAAAATTTTTTTTTTTTTTTTTTAACCCGTACATGTAAAATAATTGTCTTAAAATAAGTAGGTATTTTTTAGTCATGACATAAAACTTTATTTGGAGCATTTGAGTTTGTTAGTGAAAATTGTTGGTGAAACCCGGGACCTCAAGCATGGTAGACGAAGTCGCCGACCACTACACTACGAGGCGGACTTATCTAAACTCGGTTTTCCTTATCAGGATTTATTTTTAAGTGTTACCATCGGTTTGATTATGAACATCTTTGTAGTACATATAAAATAAAGCCACGTCAGTAATAATAGAAAAATAAAAATTTTCAAAGATGGAATTTTAAACGTTCACATCTTTGTCTATTTACAAGTAACTAGCAGACCCGACAGACATCCTGCCCAAACGTTGGTTTTCCTGCTATAAGCTTGAAAAAAGACTTTTCATTGATAAGTTTATAAATACCCTGGTACTTAAATTTCAAAACTAAAAATGGATTATATTCAAATATTGAATTTAAGTAGGTTCCTGGGTACTTGTTTATGGTTGAATTCCAAAACATAAAATAAATGTTTTTCAAATATGGTATTCTTTTTGCAAACGTCAAACTCCGGTCTTCTCACCATTAGAAGGGTGTACTTGTGTAAGAAAACGAGTTTTTTTTTATGTATGAAATTTAATGTTATTTTAGTATTACCAAAAATCCAGTGAAATACATAAATGCGTAGAAATTATAAGGAATTTAAGGAAAGGGTCTGATTAAGATCCACAAAAAACAAATGCTGTTTGTAAACATTCAAAATCAAACTTATTTTTTTCACAAAAAAACAACATCTTTCCATTTTTTTGTAAATGCATTCTCCTCGAATGTAACCCTGGTAGATTGATGAATAAAACATTTATGCTCCTTACTTATTTGTTTACAGATTTGATTGAAGATTTTAATTTCTACGAACATGCACAACGTAAAGACCTATATTTCTCTGAAAACCGCACGTAAATCGGTTAAGCCGTTTAGAAGAAGTTCAGTGACATCACACGTACATAGGAATTATATAATATAAAGATAAAGATTTATGTTTTAATTTTAGTGTAAACGACAATCACATTATTTGCGTGTTTATCTAAAACGGCTATCACAGAAGAAATTTAAGTTTTGTAGAATAACTACCACGTTTTACATTTTGTTTTCTTTAAATACGATTGCCAACCTTCAGCATCATTGAAATTATTTTAATCTTGAATGTATTTTTTCTTTTGTTGACAGATGAAGAACGATGCGCGTATCTTCCCATCTGCGAGTTTTATGATTATTTAATTTATGTTGTTGATATGCAAACTTAAAAGCAAACTAACGTAAAATTATAGGTCGGGGTTAAAACATTCACCACACCATTTCGTTCGAAACCGCATTTTTATTAAATTATTTTTCTGCGCTGTTTTGCAGTTTCGAAATGGATGGTCCGGCGGTTGGAATTCCAGAGCATAAAAGCGTTAGGTCAATATTGTACACAGTGTAAAGCCAGAGGTATTTCAATCAAATCGTTTAAATTTTAGGTGAAGTTTATCCATTCTACATTTGATGACTGATCGGAATTCGGAATAACTGTTCTAAGTGGAAATATTTTCAAATCAACTAATAGGCAAAACTGACGGTGTGCGCACTTCAAATTGAAATTGCTATGAAAATGTTTCGGAACTATTTTTACTTTGCTACCAACTACCTATACTATATTCGAATGATGTTGACAAGCGAGAGGAATCATTTTTTTTAAATTTTGTTAGGGTATATTCGGTAACATTTCACATTTGACTCTTTTTTTATAATACTTTTTTGGATATCAGCTGCATTTTTTTAGGAAATCAAACACTTCGTTTAATTTCAATCCAACAACAAAATCAATGAAAATATACAAAAGCGTGACAAAATTTGTGTTTTTATGGGTGGTACAATTTCATGTTTGTATTTGTGTAACTTTGGATATTGGCATTTTTAATAAAGTATTTTTTTTTATTGATAAATTTCATAAAAGGTACATGTTTTTTAAAAATTCTATACATATCTACTTTTACACATCTAGTAAATGTTGTCACTGTAACTCTCCAAAAAAAGAGACTAACTCTTGTGCTTGGAGAGTGACTTACTTTGTTGTAGTTGTTTATTTATAAGAGTTTATAAAATTTTAAATACGAGTACATGAGAAAAAAAAGCAAAGGATATATAAAGAAAAAACATAAAACAATAATACATTCATACTAATTAAAATTTGATGTAGTTTTTACACGAGTGCAAAAAATTTCTTTAGATTTACTTTAAATTTATTTATTGATATATTATTTTTAATAGTTTTTAGTTCATTGGGAAGATTATTATAATTTTGTACACCTTTGATAATTAGTAATTAAATAATTGATCCAGGCTCACTGCAACTAGAATACCAGTGCAGTGTCCTATGCACCCTTGAGTGCAGATATGGAATCGATGATATTTATATTCCACAAATCTATGCATTCAATTATGACTTATCTCTTGAACATTGGAAAGCTTTTAACTCTTAAAAGACTGTGGGAGATAATCCCTTTGCGCGCGGTGGTGTAACATTGTTTTACTGCTAGTAAAAGACGAAATATTCTAAAGTTCAGACATTTGAAAAAAAAACATGAAGTCATACTGCTTAATATTTAATTTAGCCCTGTTATAGAAAAATTAATGAAAAATCACAAATACGCCGCTCATGTTACGCGCGTGCGTCCCCCATCGCTGTCATCAACCAACTGAAGACTGAATCTTTTTTAGACAACACCCGCCGTAGAACAGCGTCTCTGTCTTCGTTGTTATGACTTTTATCTTCGTGATCTCTCTTGTATAAGGTATCTGTATAGATGTGTTGCTGAATTAGCGGACATTAATTCTTCGCGTAGCAAGGATAAATATTTTTTATTTTAACATTTAGCATAGTTATACAAATTTTACTTTCCAAATCGAGTGTAAAAATGTCCATTTGAAGATTACAAAAAATACGAAATCATCATTTAAAAAAATAACAGAGATATATCAAGTCTTGTGTCCTAATGTCGAGTAGTGTGACATCACAGCCACATAACAGTTTTACAATATAACAATATTTTACATTTTCAAATTTCTATTATTTCCAAATATCATATGGCAAGATGAATTTTTTCATTTAACCATATTTAAGAGAGTACTAATACTCGTAACATTAAATTTACACTCCTTTAATAATTAACATTTAGATATCATATTTATCTATTATGTAATTCAATTATTTTTTTTTCAAATTGGATTATTGACTGTCGGCAAATGAAGGGGAAAAATAGTTTTTTCATATATTTTGATTCATTGATATGGTTAAATTAACAGATATTCTAAATTTGATAGAATAAACTTAAACGATTTATTCATGATTAAAATCAATAAGAGGCGCATTGTTTTTCATCGATCAGATTTTGATAAAGATCCCATAATTTAGATAAGCATTATTTTTGAGATCATACTTACGTAAAAAAATAAACAACAAACTCCATTTTTTAGTTTTTTAATACATAAAAAAAATAATGGAAATAAAAATATCTTTCAAAATGTAGGAGCCATATGTGTTCAAAATATTTTAAACTTAAGAAGATATAAAATATTTATTAATTAAAATAATGTACACGATTCCTAGACTTCTTTATTACCTTCTCTAAAATGTTCTTCATCTGTGTTGTAATATATTGATGTTTACACATGTTAAGTTGTTTTGATTGTGCTTAATAATATTTGGTAACGGGAGTAAAACAGTTTTCAAAGGAAGTATAAACTTGGGATACTACGATTCACAGTGTAATGAAAAACTTAGAATGTTAGGATTGGGACATAATGATATACTACCGTAGTGTGCAATTTGTTTTTTTTTTCAAAAAAAATCAAAAAGTTATCAAATCGAAGATATCTCGATGAATAATAAATAATATAACTTGTCTCAGTCGCTCAAACCAATATTAAATCACAAGCTCTACAAATATAAAGTTTATAAAATGTTTTTGTTCTTGTATTGTGCGTTTTAAAATATAAATATTATGGGTACACATAAATTAAATATGTATTAGCATAAACACGGTGTGTTTAAAACTGTTTTAAAATTTTGATATTTCTCTCTGTATTTATTAAGTCTTCTTTGTATATGCTCACAGAAAAAAAAACAAATTATATTGTTAAGTGTCCTCGGCACGGGAAACCCCAGTGATGTCACATTATTTTTATTATTAATCATTGTTAATCATTGTTAATCATTGTTTATTATGTGTCTAATGGTGCATAGGGCACTGCATCGGTACACCAATCACAGCGTATCTTGATCATTTGTGTTACATGAAGGTAAGATGATCAGTCTTACGCTTCAGGTACCAGTCCAGAGACTATGAAAAATTATAGTGTGAAAACACCCTTTAAAATAAGTATTTTACATCAACGATGCCGGGAATCGAACCCGAGACCTCTTGTATGGCAGGCTAACGCGCTGACCATGACACCATGAGGCCAACAAAAATGTTAAAAAATGAATAACTAAATTAAAAAACAAAATAAGTACAAATATATTAATAGCATTTTTTAAAGGCAAAACAAAGAATTGAATATTGTATAATTTGAAGTTGAATGACGTATGACAATTACATTTTCTTCATTTGTTTCATTCTTTTAAATTCTTCGATTTTTCATGTGCCGTAGCTATTTTATCGTCCATTTTCGGGCAGATGAAGAATACAGTGGGATGTTTAAAATTTAAACGAAATCCTGGAAGACTACGTTTGACTCTCAACTCTCAGTTAAAGATTTAAAAAATAAAATTGGGTGAAGAAAAGTCCGACTCGCAGTTCAGTTGTTGTCACGTTCGCTCACCATTGTTGAACTACTAGGTTTGATTCTTGGGAAGGTTTTTTAAACTGCAATATTTCATTGTTTCTGGACTGGTGCCTAAAGTGTAGGACCGATCACCTTACCTTCATGTCACAGACTGTGACCTATGAACCACTGAGTGCAGTTCCACCGCTAGTTTAATTCCTAGGAGAGTCTAAAGTAGTTTTTTCTCTTTAAAACTCTCAAAACATAAACTTAAACTTCTTTAAAATTTTTTTTTAATTGAATCGGCATTTACTTCGTAATACTTCATTATAAATTATTATAAAAATAAAACTTTGTTATCAGTGTTACACAATTTTATTATTTTACAAGAACACAACTACAGTTTCGGGAGAGCACTCCTCCCACCGACGGGTGATATAAAACTAATATTATAAACACAGAATATTGTTCACAATGTCATCGAATCTAAATAAATACCATTTATATGCCAACACCTTAGATAAGAAAAAAAAACCCCTGCTCTAAGTTTCACTGATTAATCTGTTTATTTTTTGTTTAGATTCGATGACATTGTGAACAATATTCTGTGTTTATTATATTAGTTTAATATCACCCGTTGATGGGAGGACTGCTCTCCCGAAACTATAGTTGTGTTCTTGTAAAAGAATAAAATTGTGTAACACTGATAACAAAGTTTTATTTTAATAATAATTTCTTCTTTAAAACTCACCTGTTGATGCATTGCTCCTTTTTCAGCTAAAAAGGCAACAGCTGAAGGCACGATGCAGAAGCCCGGGTGAGGATCTACGCAACATCCTATCGGTGATAGGTAATAAAGAACTCACACGAGAGGTAGCATCATACATGGTCAATATAGTGCAGGCAATTGGTTAAATAAACCAAAGTAGGGAAGAAAATGCCGAACACTCCTCTAGTGGAACGGAAGGCATGTTGACTACTGCCCACAGGCCGGCTTCTCCTGAAGAGTTTTAAGTGGTTTCCTCTCCACATAAGCAAATGCTGAGAAGTTCCCGATTGGTCCACATAAATTTATCCCACCTGATCCTAACAGTTTAAATAAATTGAAAGAAATTAAATTGCAGAAAAATCCACCTTTTTATAAATAAACCTTGTTTATTATAAGCAAGGTAAATAATAAAGCAACTCCCATATAAAAATATGTATAAAAAGATAGTTTTTTAATGCAACATTTTTTTGCTAGCCATAGGTCCTGTCAGACAAACAGATCTGGTAGCTTCTTAAATTAAATTGATTATGTCTAGTAAATTTAATCTCAGTCTGTGAAAAATTCCCTTTTTTATTCAATCCAATAAAGTACGGATCGCGTATTTTTGGATTACCTTCTTTCAGCATAAAGATGCTAAGGCTACCAAATTACAGAGGGCTCCTGTGGGCAGTTTTTCTTGTTAAGCAACGAGATTTTTTTCCTCGTAAGTGGGCACCGCCAAGAAGACTAAAGTCTTCAGATACGGTGTGCGGTATGTGGTGAGCAAGCTGCCACTGGAGTGGAACCTGAAATGTGAGACTTCACCTTGCTTTCCTGTAACAGATGATCGAGGCACGCAGCATTCATATTAGCAATACATTGCCCTATGCACCATCAGATACGTGTAAGGGTTTAATGATGATGATGAGTTATTTTATTTAATTTTTCCGAAAATTTATTTTCTCTCCCCAAATTCTTTGAGGCAGCTTAATTAAACATGTTTTTTTAGTAAATTGATTCTGAGATCAAATTAATGGTAATTAATGACTGCATTTAAAAGCGCAATACGTTATTAATTTATATATAAATATATTAATGTTTTTTTAGTGTTGATTTATCTACAACTTTTGGTTTGTCGATTTAATTATTTTATGCCTTGTCGTAAAAGTATTTGTTTCCGTAACTTTAATGTTAATTTTAAACGGCGAATTTCAACAACAATTTTGCCTGTGTTTTTTTACTCTAATTCTACATGAGCCAAAATTTTCAGATAATTGCAGTTACTTGCGAATATGTGTTTATGACAGAAATGTTTATAAAACGTGATGTAAGCTATATGAAACCAATTTAACTATAAATTATTTTTGACTTTATGATGATCAAGTCATTACTGCCTGTCGAATTACTCTTGCGTTTGTGAGTTAATGATGAAATACGTTAATGTTGTAGTTACTACGGTAAATTTATGTTTTCGTATTTAGTTGTTTTCTTAAAACTCTCGCTGAGTAAGAACTATTTTTATTTAGATGTTGACTGACAAAACTAATACGTTTGTTAGTAAAAGTTGTTGGTGGGTGTTAATAGCAATTGATTATAGGAATCAGAGAAAAGTGATATTTAAATCAACAATTTTGTGCAACTTCACCGTCCGGTTTCATCGTTTTTGCGAAATCTTTATTAACATTTGTAAAAAATATAATATGTACACTTGAAAGCTATCACGAAAAATATTGCAGAGATCAAAACATTTCAAACAAATTCACCAAATTACCTACAAAAAAGAGCTCCAAGAATAATCCCGAGAAAAAAAAACAGATACAAAAGGGTATAGTCAATGCTAAATTACTGAATTAAAGTAATTACTCATTGTTAACAAAGAAAACCCCTTTGAGTTAATGATTTTGTTTAAAAAATCATTAAATCATTATTTTGGAAAACCCACAAAAAAATCTAAACTTTATTTGTAAATGCCAATAATAGTTTTACTAATTAAACACATTATTATAGTCAAACATAGCAAAACTCAAGAGAGACAATCAAATTAACCGATTGAAGTTTCACTCATCTTTTATTTTTGTAATCGTAAAACTTACTGACATTAAAAAGAAAAACACAGCCACCTCAAAAAGACAAAATATTTTACGTTTTAATTACCGAGTTTTATATCTAAAGAAAAATTACTTACCACTTTTTCCAACTGCTGGAGCTCCAATGACGGCAACTTTTACCTCAGAAAGGGAAGATTTTTTACGCCTAATCCCTCGTGACGTCATTTTAGACTCTATCTCACACCGCGAGTAGTGCTTCAGTATATTACACGCAGCCCGATCAAACAAAAACACTTGTTCGCGACAAGGTCTAGTCCAGTCCAATCAACTTAGAACACTTGTTCACGACAGGGTCTAGCCCAGTTCATTTGACTCCGAACACTTGTACACAACAGGATCTATTCCAGTCTAATCAATGCAACGCAAGTTTTTTTTTAAGTAATCCAAATAACACAAATCTCCCAAAAGCAGAGTAGGTTGCGCTAAAGCCTATCCACTATTTTGTCCAATCAAATCACTTTCATGTTTTGGGTCTCAGTACGAGAAACTTTTTTTAACACTCCAAGGCACAGTCAATAATATTTCTCTTGTTCACGCGTACATTTAATTATTTGCAAAGATGGTTTCACCGGGTAGGGGGAGTGCTATAATAATTGGACATGATAAAATGATTAGACTCTAGACACTAAATCGAATGATAAAAAATAACTCAATTTAATAATTTGTCTCCACTATAAAATACATACTCTTTTTGTGTGTTTTATTCTTAAAATGATGGCATTATATTTATTATTTTTTTTACAACAATTTTATAGATAGTCCATATTTCTTGGAGCGTATTTCAATCAATTGTCCCATAAAGTCAACACGACAAGTAAATTTTTTTAATAATTTATTGCCAAAAAAAAATTATGTTCAAAACTCGTTTATTTATCGTAGCTGCTCCAAATTTAATTTACTTTGTCCCCATTTAGATATTTTTAATACAAAATATTGTGACTTCAAAAAAATGTTTTTTGAAACACTGTAACATAAAACATTTGTCATTGTGTAATAAGTTTATGTTCCTTTAATTATGTTTATTTTATTATCATATCAAAATTTTGTATTGGTCAACTATATTATGAAAATCTCTCTCTTTCACTCTTTTTCCTCATCCCTTAACCTTCTTAAGAGCTCTTTTTTTTCTCATGTCTTATTTAATACATTATGTTTCTTTTTATTGTGTTACATGTTCTCTCATTATATTTTTGAAATATTTTAACTGGATGTAGGTACTATTTTTTTATATTTTGTATTATTTTATAACAACTGTTGTTTTTCCTTAATAAATAAAAATAAAAATAATTAGATTTAGAATGTCCAATTATGCCTTGTGGATGCCTTGCCTAATGAGCCTTCCCAGATTCAAAATTATGAATAACCGTTAAATCATATTTAATGCATTTTTACAGCGCTAAATGTGGATTTCAGAATAGCCCAATGAATCTACAGTCCATTTTGAATGCGAAAATTCATCATAGGATTTGGCGTCACAGCGTGTCGGTTGTTAGCGGTACAAAAATTGTTTTTCAACAAAAGAATGCCTTCTAGAGAGATCCCCGTTTTTCATACAAGTTGGGCAGAAACCGGAACGGTCACGCCACATGGTACCCTCCTACACTTTTACTGTGTGTTATTTTATAATATACCTATTATGAATTATGTAATAAATCTTCCAAAATCATATGCAAACTTTTTTTGTATTTTTAAATAGCCTCCACTTATTTTTAGAAAAGGCTAAGAATAACAAACTAGTCTTCTACCTGCAGCTGTTTCAGAGTCCAGAGCCCGTATTACAGTGGAAAATAAACGAAGTAACCTTTTATAATTGTCTGAACAGAAAAAATTCATATTCTGCATGAAAAACTTGATATGGTATTGTTTTTTTCTGACGTCTTAAACTACAGGTAACCGATGAAGATACTTCAAATTTTGTTCAAAATGCAACAATATTTTCTGTTTGTCCAGTTTTTTATAGACAAGAACGAGAAGATATAACTCCATTAATGATATCAATATATTACAACAGAGACAAAAAAATCTTAAAGAAGGAAATACAGAAGTTTAGGCATGTCATTGGCTGATGTAAATTGCCCACTTAAACCAGGCAATGAGAGGTAATCGGAGCTCTATGGAATTATTTTTATTTTACTTATGTTTATTTTTTATTTATAAATCATATAACACAAAGTATTTTACAAGTTTAATGCGTTGAATTACATTTCCAGGAGTTACAACAACTCAATTCGGGACATAAATAATATTAACATAAAAAAAATATCACATATTGAGAACAACAAAGAAAACACCTTTATAACTAAATATACCACAACAATATATACGTAAAAAACCTTTTCTTAAACAAGCAGAATAAATATGTTTAAAAAAATGCTTTAAAGAATAAAAAAAAGTAGTGAATCTACTAAGGGAGATAAGGTCAAAAACATCACATGCTATGCAGATGATGCAGCCATAGTGATGATGAGAACATATCCATCTCAGTAAGTAAACATCTGGATGCCTAAAAATGTCGTAGAGTACAATGAACACGTGATTATTGGAAACATAGTTCAGATATACAAAACGTGCGTCAGAGCGTTCATGGTGTATACAATAGAGGCGAGGATAGATAAAGAGAAAATAAAAAATATGAATGAATTAAGTACCTATACTAGCGAATCCGACAGACGTTGTTCTGCGCGAACGTTGGCTTGCCTGCTGTTACCTTGGAAAAAGACTTTTCATTGATAACCAGGTACCTAGGTATTTTTTTATGGTTGAATTTCAAAACATAAAATAATTCGTTTTCAAACATAGAATTCTTTTTGCAAATGTCAAACTCGGCTCTTCTCACCAACAGGGGTACACATTATTCATAATTTCAAGGTAAAATGGACGTTAAAACACTTCAAGGCAGCCTGGGACCAAACCAGTACAGGAACTTTGAAATATTCTAGAGTTATGACACCCTTTTACATAAATATTTTATATTAACAGCTCTTTAACTTCACTTGAATTAACAGGTGGAAAAAATGAAAAAATAATGTTCAAACATAGGAGACGCAAATTGTTTAATGTTTCACAGAACGCAAAGTGGCCACTCAAACCTGCCAACGACAAGTCATAAGCCTCGTAAATGCCCAGGCTTCCAAATTTATTTATTTTAAATGTTTTCTATCTTTGTTGCCAATTGTAAAACTTATTGACTCCTAAGGGATCGCCCCCTTGGTATCAGAAGCGTAAGACTGGCCATATTTTTATTTATTTATATATTTATACTTTTACATTGTTTGTATTATTTATTTTTTATACAGAATTGTGTTTCCTTGTCAACGGAAACATTTTACAATAATAATAATAATAACTCAAATATTGTAATAAAAACCAACTGGTCCAAGAAGAAGTTTAAAAATTGGAAAATTTATTTCAGGCGTTGCCTAGTATGTGAAATTATTCAGTCAGATGAATCTCTTATTTAATCAACCTAATTAACATGTTAAACATAATATGCAATATAAACAAAAATAATCATAAAAAACTAAACAAATTGACAAATCGACAAATTGAAAACAAATCGAAAAGACTAGTAGACCAAATTTCATAAACAGGACACAAATTTTTACCTATTTGGCTTGATCGTCTCATTGATCCGTGCCATCGATATTGCCTTCATGTAACAAAAATGATCGAGATACGCTGCGATTTGTCTACAATGTAGTGCCCTATGCACCATTAAGGGGCGGAAAGGGTGACGATATTTTTCTATAAAGTTGTAAATAATCTTCTCGGTGTTCCTGATTTGGTCAAATGTATCTATTTTAATGTGCCTGGTAGACTAATGAGACATCATATTTATTTAAGATAGATCAATAAATCAAAGTCGAATTCACACACAATTTCTCTGATCCGAAAATTCACTCTCTCGGGAACAAATACACTGATGACCAAAAAATATATTAGGGTATCAGAAGTAAACTTAGAAATCTCCATTGAAGGAGTTACTGAGGTATTTGCGAAAAACTTTGAAAAAAAAATTGTGAGATTTCTAATAATTGTGCTGCACTCACTCAATGGAGAATGCTTAGTTAGCGGTGTCAAGTAGTATAATTGCTATCTGTTTTAGCAAGATTTAGAGATGGTTTTGAATTACGCTATTATTAAAGTTAAAAAAAATTAAGTATTGTTTATTTTGACATCAATATCTCATTTTCCGTTTTTGGTGGAGATTACTAAGTTTGTTTCTTATATTCACATACAAGTGTTAACTTGCTCCCTCTTTATTAAACTTCCAGAGCCAATTATTCTCCAAAAAATGTAATAATAATAAAGTTTTTTTTTTTTTAAATTGAAATTTTTAATTGTATTTTATGTTTGTAAATTATAAAAAAAGCCCTTTAAGCGTTAATAAATTAATAAATATTTTGTCTTAGTAATGTGTAGACATGATTTTAATATGGACATCTCATATAAGATTAACTTATATTAGAAATATGAAAATCTTCCAAAAATTATGGAACTAATAAAATTATTACGTATTACGTATTGCGCATTCCTAAAAACAAATTTTGATTCAGAAAATGAATCGTGTGATAATCGGTTTTTTTAAATCCTGAAATAGGGCACACAAACATATTCTTGTGTTTTTATAACAACAATGTAAATATATTACATATATTTGTATTGCAAAAGGAATGTTTTCTGTAATTAAGCGCTTGCTTTCATAATATTATCTAAACGTCCATTTTACCTTGGAGTGTTTGAAATACCGAGTTGTCTTAAAATAATTTTTAGTCCCGGAATTCAGCATCTCCGGCACACTTGTTAGGGAACAGTATTTTCGTACAAAAACAAATAAATCTATAGGTGGGTAGAGAGGATAGCACGCCTTTCCATAAAGAACTCGCTTCCTCCATTATTATGCATATTATTATGAACGCACGCCAATAGTAAATACTTTTTAAATGTCCGTCTTTTGATATGTTATGTCACGCTATTGTTTTCATACAAAAAAAACTTCAATCTGTCATCGTCATTCCCCTTCCACACCCAATGGTGCATAGGGCATTGCATTGGTACATCAATCGTACCATATCTCTATCATATTTTGTTACATGAAGGTAAGATGATCAATTTTTACGGTTCAGGTGCCAGTCCGGGGACTAAACACATTGTCAACACTTGTGTAAAAACACATTCTTAATTAAACATTTCATGTCTACCATATCAAAAATCGAACCCAAGACCTCTTGCATGGAAGGCAAACGCGCTGACCACTACACCACGTAGCAAAAAAATCTTCAAAAAAACTTTATGTTTAACAGTATCTTATTTAAACAGACCGTATTTGTTAATTATTTATATTTAATACTGTATGAGATAATTAGAATACGTACGCACAACAGTATTTTTTTTACTCTTAATATTTTAAGTATGTCCAAATATTTGAGGACAAGACTGAATTCCAACTCATATATATCTAGAAAGGTAGATAATATTTTCGAAATACATAAAAAACACCACATTGCTTATTTTTGGACTACCATATTCTTTTTTTTTCCAGAAATAAAATAAATATTTAACCAAAATAAATCAATATTAAAAGACTCGACTTCCTTATTTGCAAAAATGTTCTTCATTTCCGAAGTAATAAATTATGTCGTTTTATTTGACGGAGGCGAAAACAACGGAATACGATATTATAAACGATTATGTAATAACACGTTCACTGCCAGTCTACAATAGTTCAATCTCAAAAGAAATTACACGTTTCATTATCATATTGGCTCGGAGGTTAAATCATAAAACGTAAAAATGATAACTCCTCCGGAGCTGGCATATGAATTAAAAACTGTTACCCAACTAAGTAAACTTGTTAAACGGTAAACATTGTTATATTTATGGTAAACCTTTATTTAACATGTCTTGTTAGGTTCTACATATTACCAACAATTATTAACATGTCGACATTCTCGCCTCCCTGCTTTTTAACACAAATATTTTACTCAATTTAAAAATATTGTGTACGTCATGTTGTACATTCTGCGGTTTGATTTTATAATGAACAAAGAAATAAGAAAACGAACATCACGCGGATTCCTCGTTAGAGTTTTTGACCCAGTTGCACTACAAAGGGTTATGATAAAATTTCAATAATTATTCTTGCCTTTTTGCTAACTAATTCGACATTGCGACTAAAACGCTAGTTAACTTAGTTAACTAAGTAACTAGGTTTTTTAACTTGGGTGACTTTATCTTGCAATTTGCCCCTTGGGCAATTTGCAATTTGCCCCTTTTTGCTAAATAATTTGACATTGTGACAACATCGCACCAATTAGTTTTTCGAACTGCATTTAAGTAACATTTTTCGTGGAATTAGCCCCTAGTGCAATTTTCGATTTGCACCTTTTTGCTAATTAATTTTAAATTGTTAGGAAAACGCACCAATTAGTTTTTTGAACATAAGTATCTTTTTTGTGCAATTTACCCCTAGTACAATTTGCGATTTGCCCCCTTTTGCTAACTAATTTTACATTATGACAAAATTGCACCGATAAGCTTTTCTAACTTCGGTAACTTTTTCGTGCAATTTGCCCCTAGTAAGATAAGCAATTCGTCTCTTTTTGTTTACTTATTTTCATTGTGACAAAAACGCACCAATTAGTTCTTTGAACTTAAGTAACTTCTTTCGTTCGATTTGCCCCTAGTGCAATTAGCAATTTGGCCCTTTTCGCTAACCAAGTAATTAGTTTTTTTGACTTAAGTACCTTTTTCATTCAACTTTTCCTAGCTACGGTTGCCTTTCTTTACAAGGAGCATATTAATATTATCGTATTCGACTTACGTATATTGACGAGTGGCAGCATTCTTTAACTTAAAAGCACTCGACATTGACAATCGAATGAGATAACCTTCCTTCAACTGATAGATTTACTTCGGATAGAACACTCGCCATTTAACATTGAACGGTGAATGTTCTCATTCATTTTAACTTGTTTAGTTTAAATGAACCACATTGATAAATATTATGACGTTAGTGTTTCAGGAAATTTTAATATGACTGAATTTATTGTGTCGTGCTTCTCAAATACTGTTTTGCATTTTAACCCTCCCTTCCCGGTGATGTGTAGCTAGTACACATTGCATCTAATTACTTTAATATCTATGTAAATATCGGCCCCGTGGTGTAGTGATCAGCGCGTTTGCCTACCAAGCGAGAGGTCTCGGGTTCGATCCCCGATATGGTTGACATGAAATATTTATTCAAAAGGGTGTTTTTACAGTAAAATATATAGAGAACTGGTACCTTAAGGTATAATACTGATAATATATAATCCTTCATGAAATTTTTTTTTTTTATCAAGATACGTTGCAATTGGTGTATTAATGCAATGCCTTGTGCTCCATTAGGTGCAAATAGGAAATGATAATAATGATGAAATATCATAAAAACTTGGTTGAAATTTTCGATATGCCTTCGTTATACATTTATGTATTTGTTAAAATACTTATTCTGCACAGAAAAGGCATTTTATCAGAAATCGAAGAAAAATTTCCAATACAATCTAAAAGTTACCAATGAGTCGCATATCGCAGGGTGTGATGTAAAAGAGTATTGAATATACAACTATTCTACACACTCTTTGCTTATCTTTTTCGATACTACAGGTATATAAGGGATCAACAAAGGCAATTTCACGCGTCACACGAGCAAATAGCAAAGTTGCCAGTATTTCTATCAGACGCCAGTAGCCCCAGTAGCTCTCCGAGTTCCGTTTTACTAGTTTTAAACTAGTTTTCACTCCCTAGGATGTTACTAAGAACTACAACTTTTATAATTCATTCTCTTAAATGTTCTCTATCTCTTTTGTAATAAGTTAGTCTTACTTTTATTGATTTTTGCAAAAGTCAAAATTCTTCCGAATATGCTTTTTAAAAAAGTCATCTATGAAATCACGGTTCTCTATTTCGATTTCTAGAAACGCCGTATCGGGAACGATCTCGTAATTATCTGCACTAATTTGTAAAACCTCAAAATATTGTTGATCAAGCAGGTGGGTTTGGGAAAAGCTGTTTAATTTCGTATGTGCTTCCGATTTGATTCAGAACAATGCAGCCTTTTGTATTCTTGGTGTATTCTTCAAAAGCAAAAACCCTCGCGTCTTACAATGAATGTGTTTTACTAGTGCATACTTCCGGAACTCAATTGCGGAGCACAATATGTAACTGGGCGCCATAGAAGGAACAGTGCTAATGTAGCTTGCTATATAAAACAGACTCTAAAAAGTCAAGACAAAGGTAACAATGAGTATAATGGTTTGATATGGGAGAGCAACTTGCAACTCGACAAAGAACTAACTATTATTGTTGTCTAACGTTTTTAATTTTATTTTCATACTTTTCCAAAATAAGTTTCTTAAACCCCTTCTACTTCTAATACTACTGCGTCTTTTACACATAAAGGTAAGCAGAGAGGACGAACCACCCAGTGTTACCAACTCTACTGATTTTGGGAGCAATCTACTGATCTACTGAATCCGATGGTAATTCTAACGATTTGTCAAAAATTGAACAATAGGTTATTTTTATGAAACAACAGTAGCCACTCTCTCTCTCTCCCTGCCACTGTGAAAAGCGTGGCTACCCTTCACCCCCACGAGAACAAACGATGTGAAATGAATTTCTTAAATCTCCGTTTTTGGCAGCGTGGCTCGCCATAAGTTACAGTTTAATTCATTTTTGTGAAACTGTTCCAGTTGATAACGAATCAACCGATTTTAGGTTGATGAAAGTTGGCAACGCTGAAACTGCCCCACATGTCTATCCTGACATACATTCCTTGCTTCTTCCACATTCTCAAAGTATTTCGACAGAGATAAAAATGCAGAATTAGCAGAATAGTTAATGTTATAGTGTGTAAAGTGGCCACTCAAACCAGCCAATAACATATTGTTAGCCCTGTAAATGCCTAGACTTCCATATTCCGTTCTCAAAAATATTTTTCCCTTTCTGTTTGCAATAAATTGAAATATTAATAACTCCCTGAAACCCAGCCTTTTCACAAACATTTTGCTGTATTCAAAACAATGTTGATCTTCTACATTTATTCATCTTGTCATACGTTGTGTCTGCTCTTCACATGGTCAGACTTGATATTTTGGTTTATCTGATCACACCACGTCTTTCTTGGTCGGCCTGGATCTACGTAACTATTTATTCTCGTGTATAACTGTTTTACCATTATTTTGTCGTCTATTTGTTCTACCTAACCAAACCATCGTCATGACCCTTTCTCAATTCTTAAAAATTATTCCTGTCTGAGATTTGGACCTCGCTTAATTTCTTAGTTCTTAACACTATCATACATTGATTTCCCACTCATTCATTTAAGATATTGCATTTTGACTCTGCTTTCATCTTTTTAATTGCTTTTATTTATTTAAACTTGTATATCCAGTTAATATTTTATATGTATCATGGAAATATGTTTAATGTTCAAATTAAACAAAAAAATAGCTTTAGCTCAATTATTCATCAATAATTATTTTATTCCATTCAAGGCAATACAACTAATATTTTTTTTTACAATCTTTACTTTTAGCACTCGTAGGCCGATATAGAAATATTTTTCAACTCCCCCTGCGGATTTTCTTTTATCACCTCAATCGAGGTAAAACAATTTTCGCAAAGTGCTAATTTGGATTAATTAACATTCACTAGGAGCCAAATCAGATGAAAACGGTCCATAAGTAAGAGTGTTTACGTTGTTTTTAGCCAAATAATCTTGTACGAAAAGACATGTGCTAGACTGCAAATTATCGTCATGCAAAAACTAAGAGTTATCTTTCCATAAATCTTACCTGAACCCCGAATGCACAACGCCATGATATACTAATTGAAGAAAACTGTCAACATCCTTGATTTTTGAGCGATTTTGGCTCAGTTGGCAAGCACCACTCCGAAGATTGTCGACTTGTTTTCAAGTCATATTCATACACTTACGTGTCATCGCCCATAATTATGCGCTGAACTTAGGTATCTTCCATTGAAAGCTCTCTTCAGTGACAAATTTGTGTTGATCTTTTTGATGAAAAATTTAGCTAAATTTGCAGAACTCACCAAAAATCGACTAGTTTACATAGCTGCCACAAAAAACTGTATTCCAGATTGCGCTAAAAATGGACGTTTATGTCTATGACAGTCCTACCAACGTTACTAATACCTTAAGCACGGTTCTTTTAATTAACAAATAACATATTTTATTTGAACATACTTTCAAAATAAAAATATGTACAACTTTTGTGCACCGTCTTAGTTCTAATTTAAAAAAAGGGTTGGTACCTAAATCATGTTTGATAGTAATTATACTTTAATCAAAGAAACGAAAATAAATGTTAGGGCTTTTTTATTTATAAAAATTAATATTTTACCCACTTTTTTAAGGGAAAACACAATAAATAAAAATACCAAGATTTCCATATTCATTTTAGAAAAATTGATTTTAAAATTTTAGAAAATACCAGATTTGTAAATAATTATAAATTCATATAAATATTTTTATTCTATGGCTGTTTTTTATATTTCTATTCTAGACGGGTTGTGGTTCCTTGATTGTATCATAGAACAGAGGTCCAAGGTTCGAACCTCGTTTTCAAAAGCTTGTTTTTCATTTTCTAACACTGTTATTTACGACTAATTGAAAATGGCTTCAAAATTAATTTATCAACGTAAATCATTAGAACGCGAACATCTATTCATATAATATTTTTATTCTAGACCAATTATAACTTGTCGATAAAAACTGTCCTTTAAAATGATAATAAAGTTGTAAAATGGGGCTTAAGCTTCGATCCTCTAAACTGTGAGTCCGTGACACTACCACGGGACCACAACCAGTAGATTGATCTAAATCAATTCATCGATGCGAGTCCAGAAACAACTTTGAAATTTTACAGCGGAGACTCTTAGAAGCAATATTTCACGTCCTCCCGGCCAGGGATCTAACCTAGGGCCTCAAGAATGGTAAGCCAAAGCCTCAACCACTGCACAATGAGGGGACTTATCTCCATTCAATTTCCTATCTTGGGATTTTTTGGTTCTTTTTTGCATTCATCTGTATTCTTTATCCGCCCGGATGCAGAATTAATTGCAATTTTCGTTTATCTCTGAATCGATAGTTACTTATTTATGAATCGCATATGAATATTATATTTTGTTGTCAGTGTATTTCGGTACTTTGTATTACCTCAATGAAACATTACGTGATAGGTAATGCAGATCGGTTTCAATACAATTGGCCTTATTGAAATACGAATCACATCGAAACCAATTGTGAAACTCAGTGAAACAATGAAATTGCACGTATTTTCACGTTTAAAAAAAACTCATTTTATTTTGATTACTCGCGCTGAAAGAGTAATGCAGATTTTGTAAAAATGTATGCATGCGTAAGAATAAATAATTTGTTTATTTATTATATATACGACCTAAGCCAATAACAATAGTTACGTGAAACATACATACAAAAAACTGAACAAAAAGAACATAAAACTTTGTAGCAAAGACATGCAACCTGATACCGAGTTTTTGAAAATTTGATAAACCATCAGTACCAAAAAAAAAATAAAAAATTCGGTTGACAGACATTGGAAGTAAGGAATCTGAGAATTTATTGAGGATAGTAATTTAAATATTATACTATCCCATTAAATCATATATAAATTTATTGTATTTTCGCATGTGCATATATATTGTGTATGTATATGTGTATATATATGTATATGTATGTAAATGTATATGTATGTATGTAGTTTGTATGCTATATATCTGTATATTTAATTGTATTTTTACATTTAATGTAAACTGTACTATTTTTTTTTCTTTTCTTTTTTTTTGGGCTATAACTGTTTTTCTATTTCTTCAATATTATTTTTATTCATAGGAAACATATTCGAAAACCATATTTGCCGCAACAAATCGGTTTCTTATCACAGGCATTTGCCCATATAGGAAACGATTGAAACATTAGGCATACTAATATTTCTGGCTTGCCGACCCTTCATATACTGAGCCTACTCCTAGAACAAGCAGAATTTGCCAGAGTGTTTTTTGTGCCATTTTTGTAACAATGTATGTATAAACTAACAAATAAATAAAAACAAAGAAATAAATAAAAGCAATAAAATCACGGTACACAATATATTCATAAAGACGATAAATAAATAAAACTTCGAGCTAAACCATGAAAATCCTTCTTCATCCCGCACTGTTAATTTTGGATTTTTTTTCATGTCCGTTCATAAAAAATAATACATTTTTGTGCGTTAAACTGTAGACTCAACTGCTAGTCATAGGTAAAGTTTACAATTCAACTTTTGTTGTGTAATTAATTACATTTTGTGCCTTCATTTTGTTTAATTTTTTCATGTATGTTTGAGGATATTATTTTTATTTTTATTTTCTATATGGCACAAAATTTTATCTTTCTCATAATCTATTTGCAGATTTTTTGTTTTTTGAAAGTACTGTGTTATGCAAAGTTTATTTTTTTGTTTACATTATATTTCGAATGTTTATTTCTACAAAACATATATTTTTTGTAAAATGCACTTCGAGCCATGTATGTGAATAAATAAATAAACAATAATTACAGACTTTTTATTGAATGATCGCCATACTGTCAAAAATTTGGGTTTCTCTTCTCGCGTCTGAACGGAATAAAGAATACAAATATGTTTGCGAAATAGAACCAGAACCTTGGATTTGTAGTTTTGAAGTCGACGACATCGTTAAAATATCTGAAAATGAAATTGAGCTAGTAAAGTCCGCCTCGTAGTTAAGTGGTTGGCGCATTCGCTTACCATGGTTGAGGTCCCAGGTGACTGCTGCAGGATCAATGTGAAATGTTAATTTATGTATCACTGCAGTATTTTAGTATCCCTGGACTTGTAAGTGAAGCGTAAGCCTAGTCACCTTACATTTATATAACAGATGATTGAGATTCGTTGCATTAGGTGTTGCAATGTAGTGAAACTTTACAGACTGTAATATTTAACAATTGGAAAAATTAAAGAAGTATTGATACTTAAACATAGGCAGTATGTTGAAAATTGTGCAGTGGGTAAGGTAGTCACTTAAACCAACCAAATACAGGTTTTAAGAAGCACTTAAAATATTACATTCGCCAAAATATTATTTATCCCTGTCATATCTTTCAATTCTGGTTGTTTAGGGGGTAAAATCCATTTGTCTACAAACATTTAGACATGCTCAAAATACTGTTGAATAATTTACCGAATGTTCACTACACCAAAGACAAATTAAAAATCAACTCAAAAAAAAAATTCTTATAAGACGAGACATAAAATGCCTTGAACTAATATTATGTTAAAATAAGTCTAACGGGCTTTTATATTTGTAAATAAGTAAAAAAAATAAAATAGATAAAAAAAGATTGGCTGATCTTAGATTAAGATCCTGAGGATGAAAATCATGTGGGGATAAGTGAAGATGCTTGGATTTGCACTTCGAAACTCTAGATATTTCAATAATACTACTGCAATCCGCACATTGTATGATACACTTGTCCGCAGCATTCTAGAACACTGTTCCATAATTTGGGACCCTCCTGAGTCGACCCACATCCTTGAAATAGAGATGGTTCAAAATCGATTTTTGTGATACTTATATGTTAAATAAAATAATAAATATCCTCTCTTGTATCCATCATCATTTCTAGCAGGGAAGCTCTACTACAGCACCCGCGAATCTTGTCTTCAATTTTTTCTTGGGTAACATTTTTATAAGCTGATTTCTAAAAGCATATATATGATATAATCCAAATATACTGAGAGAGATCAATTTGTATGTTACCAATAATCATACTTGATCGAGATCTCTTGCACTGTTTTTCGCACTCACAAGCCGTACAAATGCAATTCAGAATTCATCTATTAATAGGTCAATTCGCTTGCTGAATACGGCTTCTGCGGATAACATGGATCAATCTATTTCATGGCAGTTTAGCAGCTATCTGCTTTCTTTAAATTAACTTTTTTCGGATATTTACAGTTTGCATTGCGTGTTGGATTACACAGCCTGTACAGCAATGCAGACTACGAATGTCAACTAAATAAATTAATTTATGTATTTAGTTATTTTTTTAATGTTTTTCCAACTGAAATATTTCATTGTTTCTGGACTGTCCCATGATTTTATGAAAAAATTTTTTTCTAAGAACACTTAAAATCGCGTTGCCAAAATTCAGCTCAACAAAAATCCCTCAGCGTTTGAAATGTTTTGAACTGAAATTCGTAGATACATAACTGCCGGAGTATATAAATTACACACGATAACGCCTCCCGTGTGGGGGTGCCCTGAAGTATTTATCGACCCAATAACATGCACTAAAAGTAAACAAAACACTCAAATTTCGATTCAAAATATTTGGGAGTATGCCAGATATATTTACAAAACACTACCAAATGTCCTCAATAAACGTTGTCTATCGCAATTAACAAATTACGGGGCATAAATTAATTACTCGAATGCCGTGAACCCCGACTGTTTTCAATTGTAAAGAAGTGTTCGGTTCAAAACGATATCGGAAAATTTCCCGGTAGTCTCGCAGCTGCTAAGTTAGTTGCGCGGTTATCCTACACTTGCGCGGTAAATGACATGATGCGCAGTTGTTTTCACGCCGGTCACAAGACGTCTACTGGCATCTAACATCTCTGCTTGCGGGAGCGTCGAAACGCCAGCGTCGAGACGTTAGCGCCGATGTCTAAAAATACAAAACGATGCTCAGAAATGTGGCAAAACTACTTGGTATGTCGTGTACGAAGCCGTGCAGAACTCCTAGAATTATCAAGATAAGTCATTAATTAAAGACGTTTCGAACGACATATGTTTGTTCATTATCATCATCATACGGGTTGTGGTTTTGTGGCTAGTGTCTCGGACTCACGGACAAAAAGTTTTTGGTTCGAATCCCACTTTACCCCAACTTGATTCCATTTTCTAATAGTGAGTTATTTACAACTCGTTGAAAATGGCCCTCAAAATCAAATATTTTGGTAAATCATAAGAACGCAAATATTTCTTCTTCTAAAAAAAAAACTTGTCCGCAACCAATGGTACATAGGGCACTGCATTTGCACACATATCATCTATCACATGAAGGTAAGGTAATCAGCCTTACACTTCAGGTGCAAGTCTAGTAACTTGACATATCGCGGTATAGATCCACACTCCAATGAATTTCATTTCCTAAAACCTCAAGCATGGTGGGCAAACGCGTCAACTACTACACCGCGAGGCGGTCTTGTCGCGACATGATTTTTTCGTTTAGGATTTTGACATGAGATCATCCTTCGAGTCTAAAGCACTCGTCCAGGATTTTGGTGCACTCTGGTGCACGCACACATAAAAAGTTTGTTCAATTTAAATTTACCAAATTTTACAGAAATATTTTTTTTCTCTAAAAGAAGCGAGAACTGTGGAGCTTAAATTGAATTATGATGAATTGAAGGCCAAGAACAGGACACGGGGGCGTAGGAAGACCACAGAGGAGATGGTCTGATTACAACAGGAGGGTTGCAGGGCTAAAGTAGCAAAGGGTGGTGGCTGACAGGAAGTTGTGGACGTCCAAACTGGAGCCCTTTGTTCAACACTGGACGCAAGAAGAAGGTTGAGTAAATAAATAAGAGAAACATTCTAATTCAAAAAATTTTTCAGCCTGTCCAAATGTTTGCAGATAAGCTGAATTTCCTCCCTAGGTTGTTGTTGAATTTGAAACTAACTGGTATAAGAAAAAGAGTGAAAATCGAAAAAAGTTTGTCAGGCGTTGCCTAGTAATTGGTTCAGCCGTATGAATCTCACCCACATGATAAAGGTTTCAGCTCCTTAACTTTATAAAAGCCAACAAATGAAAGAGTTTAGAAAATGTGGATGTTTAAAAATGGACAGAATGATGAATGTTACACATTGTGTAATGTGTCATAAGATTTCCATATTCCGTTCTAAAAAATGTTTTCCCTCACTGGTGCAACAAATTGAGAAACATTTTAAAATTAATGCTTATACTTGTATTAGCAAAAGCAAAATCTCTTTTTTTTAAAACAGATGTGCTTTGTAAATTTATTTATTAAATGCTCAAAATACACAATTTTATCATAGAGCACAATTATATTTTTTTATGCCCCGACTGGTTAGAAAATTCTGTGTTAAGTCGGGACTCTTCTATATATAAATCAAAAACATTTATTAACATATTCAAACAATATACAAAATAATAATAGGAAAATATTAATAATAAAAGTTTATACATGTTGAAAAATGGAATGCAGAAAAGTTATATAATTATACATGGCAGAATGTTATTGATAATTTATAGTAATATTATAATTCAATTCGGTAATTAATTTATAGTATAAATAAATACAAAATTATTCGATTAAATAATAATTGAAACACATCTACATTTATGATAGTAAAATCAGTTCTTTTAAAACGAATCCATCGTTACATTTATTAACGCTGATCGCTCTTTATCATATTATATTTTTTTGATTAGAGGTTATTATTTTTTTGTGTTTTAATAATATTTTTAAAGATTAAAAAGGAAGACATAAATGTAATAAAATGAGCCGAACATACAAAGCAAAAAAAAATTCATCATAATTCCACCTCTTGTATAGTTTCTTCTTCTAATAATGTAAATTATTGCAACATTATATTTGAAGTGTACAGGATATAAAAAAAGGATGTCAAAAATTGAAGTTTTGAGATATAACGTTTGTAAGTGTTTAGTCGGGGACATTAGAATAAACTTTAAAATATAAGGAAACCTGCTTAGTGTAAAAAGCCTATTTTGTCTTTATTTATAAACGGACTAAGTCCATTAAAAAATGGCAAACACATATCTTTATAATACATAAAGGCAGTGATTCTAAATTTTCAAGAACCGGTTCGCCCTTTCCTACCCCTCAGTCGACCTCGTAGTACACTGGTTAGTTCGTTTGGTTGCCATTACATAAACAATAATAAATAATCATAAATAATAAAAATCGATCCACCCTGGTAATTTAATCGTGCCATGTGAAATTTTACGATCGTATGAAATATTATGCTATTGACGGGTGATAATATTATGATTGAAAGGACGTATTACAAGGGTCAGAAAACTGAACGAGAAATAAAAATAAAAATGAAGAACTTCATATTTACTCCAAGCAACGCAAGCTTCCTTATAAAGGTTCAATTTAGTAATGAATATAATCATGTTTTATTATTTTTACATTGTCTTTCAAAAAAGATAAATATGACAATTTCTTAAAGCTTGTATAGATTCAAAACTGTTTTTTTTTTTTTTTTTTTTTTTTTTTTTTTTTTTTTTTTTTTTTTTTTTTGTGTGTATCTATTTTTTTTTCTTTTTTTCACCTACCGGTTTCAAAGCAGACAAGCTTTTTCGTCAAGGGTACGTAACTAATGAATTAATTTCTATTTTATTTTTATCATGTTAACTAAATACTACATACATACATACTAATACTACCCAATAAATCAAGTCTTTTTTTCTTTCTTACGAGGGTGGTAATTTGATATTAATATTTTCAAAGCTAGACAGGAGAGGACTAAAAGAAATATTGTTTTTTTAGTTATTAATAATTTATTTCTTATTATGAATCGCCTTTTTAATTTCTAAGTTGTCAAATTTTAATATTTTATTTCCAACATGAAGTACTTTTAATCCAGTGTTTTTATTTTAGTTATGATTATTTTCCATTTGCGAATTCAGAAAAATTATTATTATTTTAGCATCTTAAGTGTTATTTTACTCTAATATTAAAGTTTCTTTTAGTTTTTTCAATGTAGGTTGAATCGCAACCAATACAATTTAATTGGTATATCCCAGATTTATTATATTTGTGGACTTGGTCTTTGTGATTTTTTAACAATGTTCCAATATTATTAGTTGTGTAGAAAGCAGGTTTAATGTTTGATGGTAGAGAATTAGATAATTGTTTTGAAAATAATGAAAAATAGACTTGTTTTATTAGGTCCACATGTAGTATTTAATTAATTAGAGATTACCAAAAGTTAGGGATTAACAAAAGACACGAAGTTGCTTCTTAATGCGTATTTATTACATGGCGAATAAGATACAGTACATGGTTGTGTAGTGCGAGCGTAGCGACGATGATGGGTTGAAGAGACTGCACTTAAACTGCATGCTAGAACTGAGTGACTGCGTTGTGAGCTGACTCATGCTGAACTGAACTAGCCGTTAAATGCGCCCTATAGTCTCTATATAGGCCACGTTCCTTTGTTGTTAATTTCTCCATGTTAGAGTTAGAGTTGAAAAAAATGTTCCATTGGATTCTGTAGAAAACGATGACTTGCTTGATCGGTCGTTGCACTATAATTTCAGTTAAAATATGTCAACACGTGTGTGTGTCGTCGATCATCGACTAAGAACCCCTAATAAATATTAGTAAATAACCACTTTACAGCATTCAACCTACTTTTCTCATTATTTTTTAATCTAACCTAACCTTACCTTACCTACTACTACTACTACTACTACTACTACTACCATCACGCCATTTCCCCGTAGGGGTAGGCAGAGAGAATAAACCGCCAAAGACGTCTATCCTAGCATACATTTCTAGCTTCTTCCACATTCATACATCTTGTCATACATGCTCTTCGGTTCTGCCTGCTTTTGACATGACGAGACTCGAGATTTTCGTTTATCTGATCATGCCACGTCTTCCTCGGTCGTCCTTGTCCCACGTTATTGTTCATTATTGCCATATATACCTCTTATACCATTGTTTCATCATCCATTCGTTCTACATGACCAAACCATCTCAGAGCCTCGTTCTTAATTTTACCAATTATACCTGTCTCAGATTTAAACTCTCGCCTGATTTCAGCATTCGTAACCCTGTCATTCATTGATTTCCCATACATTAGTATAAGAGATTGCACTTGGCTTTTATTCTTCCTCTACCAGTTTCATGTTTCACATCCAGACATAGTGTTGGGACTAAAACCCTGCTGTGCACTGTCAGTTCATCTTCGATTGACATATTTTTGTTAGCAATTACTGTGCTTAGTGCGCCGTTTATTTTAGTGCCCGCATTTATTTTCCTTTTAAAATCTATTTCTACTCTTCCATCTCTTGAAAACGTGCTTCCCAGATACACAAATTCTTCTACTTGTTCAAGACATTGGTTGGTTTCATTTATTATGCAATCAGTAACCTCACTTCCCCTTTCAAATACCATCTCACTTTTGACTTACTTTCGTTCATCGTAAATTCGCTCTCCAGGCATACATCATACATTCTAGAGACTGTTTGTTGCAAATCTTCTTTGCTGCTTGATAAAAGAACTGTTTCATCAGCGTACAACAAGCAGCTTACTAAAAAAATTGACAATTTTTGCTCCAATACCAATATATTCTATATTTTTCATACAGTTGTCCTTGTATTTATTAAACAACTATGTTGACATTACACATCCCTGTTTCAAAACTTGTAAGATTGCAAACCAAGATGTGAGTCCTCCATTAACTCTTACACAAGCTGAACTCTCCTCATAAGAGATGGCACAGCTCGTATAAGTGAATTATTTACTCCACACCAACTACTACTTACCTAACCTAACCAAACCAAGTGTCTTACAGCTACAAAGCACATGGAAGAGTGGAATTCTAACAACTTCAAAATTATTTCCCGAGCTAAAAATTAATTTTTTCGAAAACTTCAAGCTCTGGTTGAGGGCCAAAAGTAGTTTTAAATTATTTTTTTTAAATATTTTTTACATTCCGAGTAATCCAAAAGGCAACTTTTTAGACCCCTTTCATTTAAAAATTCGGAAAAAAAAATATCGGCCCACCTTAGTGTACAAGTCCTACTGTGGTCTGAAGGAACTGAATAGAAACCCGCAAGGCCAGAAGGGAATACCCGCGGACCGACAATTAATTTATTGCCGATCGCTGTCATACAGTTTTCAATATATATTTACTGTAAACTAAATTTTATCATTTATTTTTAACATTAATTTTTTAATACCATTTTTTTATACGTATATATGTACATATATATATATATATATATATATATATATGTAGATATATTTTTGTTTAAATTCTTTACAAGTTATTTACAATTTGCTTTTTATTTCAATCACTTTTCCTATGTCCATATTTTTTTCTTTTTTACTTTTTAAAGTTTCACTTTTTGTTTTGCATAGCACTATGCTTTTTATTGTTTCTACATGTATACAAATAAGCGTTGTTTATTTTTTTAATTATTACTTACTTTGTTTGTACTTACCAGTATATTTTTTGTAAATGCCCCTTGGGCGTATTGTAAAATTAAATAAATAAATAAATAAAAAATATATTTTACTTTTCAAACAATTTAAGATTTATTACTTTGTTAATTTACCATTGTAATACCGGCACAGGTTTACTTTTAAAAATACGAATCAGCTTTTATTCATAACCTCTTAGTGAAGGAAATATGAAAGTCTTGTTACTAATTTTGCTTATTTCATGTATTCTCTTCTTATTTTCCGCATTCGCTCCTATATGGAGCGTGTGGACATCACCAGACGCCTCCAGAAGACCCTATCGCCAGCGTGCTGCCTCACCCCACGTCATTTTCTGCCTATGTTTGCAGTTGTTTTGATGACAGGTTACAAGTCTTCTTAATGCCATGACTTCCATTTGCGTTTCAGTAATGTTTTCCCTCCTGTTGCGATCAATATATAAATATAGACGGTGGATACCCGCCTTTGTCTACAAACATTTGGGCATACGTGAGAAATATTGTAGATTATATCTACATGTATGTAATGGCGAGCGTCTTTCCGATTTTTACATCAAATGTGTAAGCGAGCGCAGAATTCGTGTTAAAAATAGGATTAAAATTAATGTGATAAAATTTAGCATCGCTTACAAGATTTTAACCAATTTGTGGATTAAACGACATAATATTTTCTGAATCAAAATCTGATCAGTTTTCTGATCCTTATTATAAAACTAAATAACGATATTCCCTGCCAAAACGGCTGCCAAAATCCGACCGTTATGACGAGGAAATATTCATTAAATTTATTCACAGCTAAGGCAAATTAATTAAAATATTTTGAAAGGTTTCTATCAGCACGTCAAACATTCTCGTGATCTACAAATCATTATTAAACTCCTACGTTTAACCTTTATTCAATTAAATTAGAAAATTTTGTACACTTAAACTCTTCGAGCTAAAACAGAAAAAAAAAGACTGAGAGAAAAAATATATTTTACATATAGTCACTCAAAACTTATGATTGAAACTATAATCCCATGTCTGTGCAGAATGCAGAATACATTTCACATTTATTTATTTCAAATAAAAATCTTTTTTTTTCCATATGAACACCTCACTAGGCATAACGCGTGTCGGGGCATTTATTTATATTATGTTCTAGTTACAGTAGTTGGTATCTATAATCATATATGCGCATACATACACACACATAAAGGTGTGCATAAATGTACACTAATGTGAATTAATAGTAAAATCAGTCAAAATAATCATTATAAACATTCATAATAGTAGTTACATAATATTATATCCCCTCATACCAGCACTTTTGCCGATTGGGAATATTTTATACAAATAAATTATGTCATGTAATGTTATATGTAATTTCATGTATTTTGTCATATAAACACATGGGTACTGTACAGATATTGAGCCGAGAAGCATGCCACCATCGCAGACTATTTGGCTCCTCTACACCGGCCAGCTGCAGGTCCTCCAACTTCTGCACAAATACCTTTATACATATACAACAATGTTTTATATGATAATCAAAACACTGTTTTATGAAAATGTATGTTGGTGAAATAGAACTCGAACCCGCGACGACCTCGTGGTCTAGTGGTTAGAGCTTTTGCCTGCCATGCCTGGGGTACCGGGTTCAATTCCAGAGAAGGTCCGAAACCGAAATATTAAAAATTTATTTTAATAGGAGATTTCCATCACAATGTTTCATCGACACTGGACTGGCGCTTGTAGCGTGAGACTGATCTTTTTACACTAAGCAAAGGTAGATTTATTCAAAATCAATTTTTACACTTTTACATTTCGTCGTGATCGTAGAACAATGACGGATGTGCAAAAAATTCGACATTGACATTCTTTTACATTTGATCTCGAAAAGGTCATGTAAAGGTTTAGTATTGCAGGTACGATAAAAAAAATTAAATTAAACTAAAGTATTAAATTATTTACTTTTGTACTTATTAAGTTGTGAAGTAGTGTCAAAAAAAATTAAACCACTTTC
This sequence comes from Micrasema longulum, assembly GCF_059751315.1. Lineage (NCBI taxonomy): Eukaryota > Metazoa > Arthropoda > Insecta > Trichoptera > Brachycentridae > Micrasema > Micrasema longulum. The sequence continues at coordinate 477,579 of NW_028277556.1, forward strand.
AAGTGAAGTTAAAGAAAATTACATGCGTCGTTGTTCTGTGAACATGGCGATTAAATTGCTTACTGTATCTTTTCAGTAACGTATTGTATTGAATGCCGCAGCGAGACTTATTTTTGGAATCTCTAAATTCAGTCATAACACTCCACTACTTCAGGAATTGCACGGGCTACGTTTTCCACAGAGGGTGGAATACAAACTCTGTTGGCATATGTATAAGTCACTGCACAACTCTGCTCCAGAATATCTAAGGGAATTCTGCATTCCAGATGAACTAGCTGACTGACGTCTTACGCTTAGATCAGCTACATCTACGTCAAAAGGAAAAGTTAATATACCTCTACGCAAACAGCGCACTAAATTCGGCGAACGTGCATTTGCGGTCGCAGGCCCTACGCCATGGAATGCTCTCCCAGCAGAAATCTGAAACTGTGAGAGTGAAGTAATGTTTCGAAAGAAACTTAAAACCCATCTGTTCTCTAAATCATTCGAATTAATTCTTAGCATGTGGTGAAAAAGTAATATGAAAAGGTACATTATTTTTCGTAAATTAAAAAGTTAACATTATTTATTTATTTATTTATTTATTTATTTATTCACACTCTTTATCAAAATACAATTCCATATTCACTTTGCCCAGCTAACAAGGGTACATACCCCGTTCCAAGCTAGGCAATTACATTTTAATATATTATAATACTTAACAAATTAATATAGAGCACAGACAAACAAAATATAAACTTTTTCGGATACACATTTTGATTCATATACATACAGACATACACATATATACACATGTACATACACACACACGTACATACACCCATGCGCATACACATACATACATTCATAAAAACATAGACAATTTATTTATGCGAAACTTCATGGTTGTCATCTATAAATATATATTATTTAAATTATTCTTTATTTTTTATATTTTATTTTTGACATCCAGTAAGGTTCTCCAATCCGTGGCATGCATCAACTTTTCTGACTCCCTGCGACCAATGTCATGAAAGAGCGAGGTCAACACCTTCCGTAACTTGACAACACTCCCGTCTTTCCACGATTCTGGCAAAAGGTTATGGACCTTTTTGCCTACGTTATAGTGTTGTCTCGATGCCAGAACAGTGTTGACCCCTTCACTTAGTATCAGATCCCTATTAGAGTATCTTGTATTATGGTTGTGGTTGACGCTTGGGTAAATGTCTCTCTTTATGTGTGTAACCACTACCGTTCTCAATATATACTGTTGAATAATATTCAGTACTCTGAATTCTTTGAAGAGCAAGTCACTTGGATAGCGAAATGTTTTTTTTAAGATGACTCGGATTAAAGATTTCTGTGCAATTGCTACAGGTTCAAGGGCGGTTTTTGTGCAAGCTCCCCAACCAATTAGACCGTAAGTCAACACAGAATTTGCCAGTGCATGGTATAGGTGTTTCAAGTCCGGGACTTTAAGTATATTTCTAAGTGGGATGAAAAAATGTATTAAGCGCTTAATTTTTGCAGTTATAGTTTCAATTTGTTCATTCCATCTCAAATACTGGTCTATAATTATTCCAAGATATTTTATACTTTGAACACTACTCAGTTTTTTGCAGTTGCAATTTACCATCACTGAACAATTATGTAGTTGAAGTTCGTGAATTTCATTAGGTTGCCCGGCGGAAGTTGCACTAAAACGTATGAACTTTGTTTTATCCGAATTTAAAGTCAACAAGTTTTCGTCTAGCCATTTTTTAATATAACTTAAGTCATTACTTGCTTTTTTATGAGTTTCTGACCAAGTTGATGCGCTATAAATTATAGCTGTATCATCTGCAAATGAAATGATTTGTCCAAGTGATGGCTTGTTACAAAGTTCGTTAATATATATCAAGAACAGCAGTGGTCCCAAAGTGCTCCCTTGTGGAACACCAAATGAGAGCTGAGCAGGTTCGCTCAAGTCACTACCCACTTTTACCTTCTGAAATCTTCCACTTACATAGCTGTTTAACCATTTATATAACTGCCCTTGGATTCCTATATTATGTAACCTTTTAAATAGAATTTTATGTGAAATAGTGTCAAAAGCTTTAGCCAGGTCCAAAAAAATAGCCAAGCATTTTTCCCTATTGTCTAGATGTTTAGCTATTGTTTCAGTCAATTTAGCTATTGCGTTTTCAGTACCCATGCCTGTCCGAAATCCATATTGGTTTTCTGAGAGTAAATTATTTTTTTCTAAATAGTTATTAAGTTTTAGTTTGACAATTTTTTCGATAATTTTAGAAACAGTATTGAGCAAGGAGATTGGTCTGTAGTTTTTAATTCGTTTACTGTCACCATTTTTATGAATTGGTATTACAGTCGATTCTTTCAAATGTTTCGGAAAAATTCCCATATTAAAACTAAGATTAAATATAAATGCTAATGGTTTTGCTATATATGTTTTAATTGATTTTATAACAATTGAATTTATTTTATCTGGACCCGTAGCTGTGCTCAGTTTCAAGGAGTCTATAGTTTTTATTATTTCAATAGGTGTTGTTGTAATTTCTTCAATTTTATGTGCTGAAGCAAGAGATGGTATATTATAAGCCAGGGTGTCTTCGTTAGATTTTAATTCACTAAGAATATTTTGGGCTAAAGTGTTTCCAACAGAAGTAAAATAGTTATTCGCATGGTTTGCTATCGATTTAGTGTCTGATATTGAAATTGTTTTATTTATGTCAATACTGTCTATTTGGGTAGTTTTCGATTTTGAAGTTCTTGTAATTTCCCTCACTATTTTCCACATCCATGCAGGGTCGCAGTTACTATTTTCGTAAATCAGTTTTTTGTAGTAGTTTTGTTTCGCTAATCTTATATTCTTTTTACACCAATTTCTATATTTCTTATACTCGTATTGAATAATTATATCGCTAGGATTTTTACTGGCTTTTACATGTAATTTATTCCGTTTGTGAATATTTTGTACTAAAGTATTAGTTATCCATGGAGTGAATTTCAGTTTTTTGTGAGAGACATTTTTTGTGGTCGTGTGTTTGTTTATGTATTGAGTCAATGTTGTAATGAATGCGTCCATTGCCATATCCACGTCATTCTCCATAAAAACTTTTTCCCACATTTCATTTTCTAGATCATTTGTCAAATCAGAGTATATTATTTTTGTAACGCGAGATTTTTTTTCTTTTGTAATGTGAGATTCAGATTTGGTACATATGGCAATGGTGTGATGGTCCGTTATATTAGAATGAAAAGTAAAGGCATCGAAACCATATATTCCTTTTGTTATAATATGATCGATACATGTATTACTTTGCTCTCTAGTAATCGCATCTGAAATCAAATGTAGACCCTGTTCGCCGAGAAAACAGGTATATTCATTTGCTTGATGGTGTTTATTGTTAATCGTGTTTATGTTGATATCTCCAATAACGATCTGTTTCCTGTGATCTCTCATGTCATTGAGTATAGACTGAAGGGAGTCGAGAAATGGGTGAATATTAAGAAACGATGGCGACCGATAAATAGCCAGAATTGTCAAATCATTACACGTTAGTTTTAGGCAATTAGCTTGAGAAAGTAACATTTCATCCACATTGACAATAAGTCCTTCCTTAACATATACAATTATACCACTACTTCTATTTATACATTTGATAGAATGATGCTCAATATAGTTATTAATCGTTTTAGGTTGATAGCACTCATTTATCCAACACTCGGTGAGGATAATTATATCGAATTTATCATTATAATTATCCAAGAAAGTTAAAAAGTTATCTAAGTTTACCGTACTCCTTATATTTTGGTGAATTATTTTTAAATTGTACCCATACCAGTCATATATCTTTATTTCTTCAAGGTTATCTATTATTATATTATTATACATTTTCTCTAAAAAATCATTATTACTGTCCTCCATAATTAAATATTAAAAAGATATGCGTCAGGTTTTGAGATATTTTTATGTTGGAGAAAATAAGTTTATAGTAATTAAAATGTACACAAATATTAATGGTCATTTGACTTGTGTAAATGTGATATGGTCGATAATAATAGATATGAGTAGTTATTATCGTTTCCTTGTAAATTTGAATACATTGGCATACAATTGTATTTCCAGAAAGTAAGAAAATACGACAGGATATTAAATTAACGGTTGTAAGATGCAATAATTTAACAATTAAATGGTTTGGATATTTAACAATAGATGGTGTTTTAATTGTTTCTGTGATTTTGTAAAAGATAACATTTAGGCATAAATACAGAATGAAAGGATAAAAGTAGATTAATTCAATAAAGTTATAAAGAGTACAATGGAATTGAAAAACATTTATAGAAGAGGTTGGTACATTTATTCTAGTCACAAGCCAGAAATATATTTTCAGGTTATCAGAGTATACACTAGTAATCAACATATTAATAATATATGTAAAAATGATGTTTACAATATTGATCATCCTATTGATGGCGTCTGTTTTACCGACAAGCGTTTTGATAATAACAATAATTCTACAGAATGTTTTTGGGTACACATACTGTAAAAAAGAAACTGTTTCCAAAAGATCTTTAAAATAAAAACATAAAAACAAATTTAAAAATAAAGTTTCTAACACATTTCACACACAATTTATATCTTTATATAATCACTTTGTTAAGCGCCCTTGAGGTATTATATTACGAAAATGGCGCTTTATAAGTAATACACAATTATTATTTATTGGTTTTATTTGTAAACCTTTATTCTGTAGAGTGTGCATTGTAAAAGCCCTTGTGTTTAAAGTATAAAAAACCAAACTCAAAAATATTGCTAAGTACTACAAAAAAATATCATTTATAGCAAAAGTTTTCTGGGTCATCACTTTTCTGGGTCAGCATTTTTTTAATTTAAAAAACAATCTATACTTTCGTATGATTTAAAGATATATTTTAATCCAACAATGTTTAAGTATGTCCAAATGCTTGCTAACTGGCTGGATTTCCTCCCTAGGGAGTGATTCAAATTTAAATTTATTTCAACAGAGAGGAAAAACATATTTGAGAAGGTAATATGGAAGTCTGGGCATTTACAGGGCTTTTGATCTGCAATTGGCTGGTTTAAGTGGTCACTTTACACATGTGTAACATTTACCATTCTGCCCATGTTTGAACATCCACATTTCGATCCGTCATATTCAGATAGTTGTAAATACTCTCTTTTGGGAAATGGGGATCAAGATTGGTAGAGCGGGCTTCGATCCTCGGACCTCTGATCCGTGATTCCGCAGAACTAGCCACGGGACCACCACCGTAACATCGAATAATTTTAACAAATTACAACACGGATAGAGAAGGTCTAGTCATTTACACGGTTTATGACCTGTCATTGGCTGGTTTAAGTGGCCATTTTACGCACTGTGTAACATTCATCATTTTGCCTATGTTTGAACATCCATATTTTTTCAATTCTTCCATTTATTGATTTAAGTGAAGTTGATTGAAATCCAGTCTTTTGTTAACAAACATTTGGAAAAACTCAAATATTGTAACCGAATATTTTTTTTGAGAGTTCCAAATAAATTCTTATTACATTTATCTACGCGTAGTTTAAGCTCAGATTTTCCTGAAATATAGTAATGTGACACCATCTAGTTTTTTTTAAGCTTGTTGTTAAATTATACTTTATACTTTAATTACATACTTCAGTATCGGTAGTTTCCAGTGCCTCGATTATGAACGCTATCTTCATATGTATATATCGAGACGGCATATTTAATTTCTGTACTATCTTTATCTTACCTCGGTATGTTCTACCTACCTGATATATCGACATTATATGATCAAAATAAGCCAATGAATGACCGCTGAAAATTAGTCCGCGTTCCTTACGTCATAAATATTTCAAATAGTTCTCATTTATATTTTATGTAGGCTTCTTTGATAGAAAGTGCCCACTTCAAAGCGATTATAAACTCCAAAATCCCTATTCAAGCAAAAAATGTTCGCTTAAACATGATTTTTACATGACTTTTAACCATCGCCCAAACAATATGCTTAACGATCGTCTGCATGTATCTACTGAGGTAGTACACAGCGATTACAAAGCCGGATCTCGATACGTTCTCTCAGAAAGATAGTAAAACAGATGGAAAAAATATAATAACTATTTTTTTTTTTACAGTGGTAACTTTCTAACTATAGGACAGAACCTAAAGAGATTATTTTTACATCTAGCCGCTCGTTTTTCACAATCTGATAGTTATGTTGGAATACAATTCGACTATTTACTTATTTTTCTCTTTTTTTTAATAGGCTTCTAAAAAAAAGTGCCAGCCTCAAAACGATTAAAAATTTAAATAAATTGTAATTAAAGAAAAAAATGCTCGGTAGAACAAAATTTTTATTACTTTTAATTCGTAGATAAACGTATCGAGGGGTTTAAGACCCGTCGGTATGAACCGATGTACTTACATAAAAAAATTATGGTAGGGGGTATTGATAGTATATCTTTGTAGTCGGTCGGGAGAATTTTATCGTCAACTATGACGTAATATTGAAGCTATGCCATTTTAGAGCGTAGATATGTGTACCGTGACGTACGCACCCCCTTGTTTCATATCGATGTACCTACCCAAAACTTGAAGGTAGGGGTCGGTAGTATATTTTTGTAATCGCTAGAGCGAATTTATCTTCAACTATACCGTCAAGGTGAAGGTATGACGTATTTATCTTCTCATTATAATCGAGGCCTAGGACTTGCAGTTGAGACCGGCTAATTTTGTATCCTGCGGCATTGTTTGACAAGAAGATTACATTATTACTAATTATATTATTGCAATAATTATTCTAATATAGGTACAATCTAATGGGGAGCGAACGGCTCAAAATGATATGTACTGTAATGTAATTTAGTAATTATATTGAAGGATCACGTACGTAATTCGAACACATATATATTCGTGTAAGTTATGTATATATATTAACATATTACAACATAGATGAAGAACATTTAAGAGAAAGTAATATAGAGGTCTAGGCATCTACAGGGCTTATGACCTGTCAATGGCTGGTCCCTAACGAGTTGAATCCAGTCCCTGTCTTCAAAAATTTAGACAAACTCAAAATATTGTTGATAAATCCACCTGGTCCATTAAGAAGTATAGAAATTGAAAAACAAACATTTTTAGGCGTTGTCTAGTATGTAGGTGAAATGATTCAATTAGATGAATCTCACCTGCATAAATAAAGGTTTCAACTCATTAACTAACAACATCAACAGATGAAAGAATTTAAGGAATATAGATGTTCAAGTATGGGCAGAATGGTGAATGTTACACAGTGTGTTAAGTGGCCACTTAAACCAGCCATTGACTGGTCATAAGCCTTTTAGATGCCTAGATATATTACCTTCCCTTAAATTTTCTTTATCTCTGTTGTAATATGTTAATATAAACAGCTCCCCAGGGAGTTGAATCCAGTACTTGTCTAGAAAAATTTGGACAAACTCAACATATTGTTTATATATATATATGTATTTATACAAATGTTACATGTATGAGAATATTCACGTTGTTCCTGAATACCATATTTATTTATTTATATATGTATTTATATTTATTTATCATTTTTTGTACACTTTGCCCAGCTAACAAGGGTACATACCTCGTTCCAAACTAGGCAATAGGGATATATCAGATACTACGAATACCGATAAAAATATGTGAAATGGATTTGGAAAAAATAATTATATTTTTATAATCAATATGGATATTGTAGAAATATGTTTTGATTCTTAATTTTTAAAATAAAAATGTTGAAAAATACGCCTTAACAAAAACGCCATTTGATTGGTCGTGACGTCACAAGCCGCGTTCGTCTTCAATGCCTGTTATTTTTGCATACTCTTTCTACGGGCTGACATTGTCGCGTGATTTTTATAAAGGATTTTGACGTTGTGAATTATGTATTAAGTTATAACTGTAAATTATAATTACTCTACAGTGATACTCTACCTGGGGCTACAGAGTGCATGGACAGTTGAAATTCTATATTCTATTTGTGAAATTTATGAATTAAATAATTTGATTAACAAACGTCTTTCAGCTACAAAGCGCATAAACGAATGGAATTCTAAAAAGCTTACTTACAATAGTTTAAATTTAAAAAATACATTGCGCAGAGCAGTAAGTTCTTCAGGTGTTCACGATAAAAAGAAAACAAAAAACAATTAAATAATAAAGCTCTGTTTTAACGTGTTATTATAAATTATACATAGTTCACAAGATATATTTATAACGCCGACCTATGTCCGCAGTTTTTCTATTATACGTTTATTTATATATATTATAGACTGTCCGGAATTCATTTATATAACTAAACGAATACGATCGGGTAAAAAAAACAAAATTCAATGACGTCCAATTAAAGAAGTGCAATTTCAATTAAATAATTCAATAATAAAAGTTAGATTCAATTAAAAGTAATAAGTCATATTTTTAACTAATTAAAAATAATATTTTGCGAATGCCTGACATCTATAACTAAAACTTAAAAGCTTTTTTTGATTTGGTACTTTACGAATACGTTCGCTCCGGCAACTTAATAAATTCTAGATTATGTTTCTAGTATTCATCAACAGATGACAGTACTATAGCCAATCGTAAATGAGGAAGTTCGGTGTCTTTTTTTATTTTTTTATTTGTTAATGGAATATTAAACTAAGCCAATTTATTATTATTATTTTTATATATCGTATTATCAGCGCAATGATATTTTAATGTTTTGTATTTCTGAAATAACTCCGCGTATAACGTCAGAGGTTGTTTTATGATAGTTCTTCCGATTGGTTCGTTTACGGTGACCAAACCGGATATCCTTCTAAGGTCTTATATCATTGGATGGTTCATATGAACCAGTGACGTCATTCAAAACAGTGCGTTTTTATTAAAAAAAAATTATTTTTTTCGTACATTTGTAAGAAATTTTGCAAATCAATTTAATGCTTTTTTTACCGCGCGCAAGAAAACGTTTTTTGTATCCAATTTCCCGTAGGGATAGATAAATAAGTAGTTTGTGCAACCTTTTTACAAAAACGAATTTGTATTTATGTTTTTTGTTTACTGTTACTTAACATACAATACACGCAAATTACTGTATTGTCATATTTTCGAATTACGTTAAATAATGTCTATCAACATATTAAAACAGAGATGGAGAGCACTTAAAAAAAGAGGATATGGAAGTCTAAGATTTTACACTTTATGCAAGAAGGTAGGACCCGGTCATTTCGAAAACATCACAGACGTCACCGCACCTGAAGCGAGGTTCTGGTAGGTATTCTGAATCTTCACTACCTCAGAATGATTAATATACGGATTTTTATTTTTTGCATGCGTGTACACTTTGATTCATATCTAGCCAAACTGATGATTCAAAAAAATATGAACACATGAAATCGAACACAATGATTTTAATTAAGAACATTATTGCGACCTTAAGCATTACCCTTAACACTTAGGATGAATTGTCCAAACCACGTTCGTTTTTTACATACAGTTTTATCCATTTTTTAAATGTTAATAATAAGTGAGGCCATTATATGAAGCAAAGTGTCGTGTTAAAAAAAAAAATCCCAAATTAACTACATCTTAGGGGGTAGAGAAGATTCAGATTACCACCCCAGGTCACAAATAAGATGCTCCGCGTATCGGCCCCCCAGTAAAACAAAGCCGCCAAATCCCTGTAAAGACTGTCAGTACCTATACAAGGCGATCCCGGTAATATTCAGGGTATCGTATTATTAAGTGAGATTGGACCGTAAGCGGTACGTGCATTTTGTAAATTCCGTATGACCTTTTGCTTCCTCGCAGATTCTAACCAATAACGCATTTTTATAAGGCGATACGTCAGGGCATTGCGTTACGTTGCACCACGAACATCTCGCTACATCCCGGTACATCCCGGTACCTTGCGGTTCGTTACGTTTCGTCCCGGCATCACCGGGAGACCCCTGCCATGGCGCGGGCCGCTTCCTCGTAGTTCGTCTGGGTCGTTGTACCGACCCTCGTGCCCCCCTGGTACCGGCCGCTCATCGTGGACCGTGGTCGTCCCCGTCCTCAACTCGAGTACGCCCCCTTTGAACCAAATAACTTTTTTTCAGAATACAGCCTTAAAAAATTACATTTTCAAGATAGTTGAATCAATGTGCTGAGATATTAGATGGGATTTGATACGAACCATGCGTGGTGAATTGTTATTTAATAAACACTTATGGATTGGTTAGATCTAAAGACTTTTACAGTCAAATGCAGAATAATTGTTCGCAGTTTACTTGGTATTCAGGCGACTACATTATTACATATTATTTAAGGGATTTACAAAACAAAACCTAAAAGTAACATTCTACCCTGTCATTTGGCTTTGCTACTTATATGTCTTATATCGATAAGAAGTATATTTTAATCATTATCCTATTGATGACCTTCGAAAGTCACAGGCTGAGGCGATCTTGATTAAAAGGCACCTTTTAGTATCATGGTATTCGTTTTATCGAGTTTCTTCGAGGGCCGCGATTACAATCGGAAGTTAAGAACGTCATACCTTCACCATGACGGTATAGTTGAAGTTCAATTCTCCCGAGCGATCAGGAAGACTACAGACTCTTTACCTTCAAGTTTTGAGGTAGGCATATCGGTATATACCGAGGGCTCAAGTACCCTATGGTACACACATCTACGCATCAAAAGTGTCAAAAATGTTGTTTTTGCACTTGTTTTTTGTTTAAAATAAGAATGAGATATAACTTAATTTTGAAAGCCAAATTAATTCCTACATAACTGTCAGTTTTGAAACCAAACGGCTATATGCAGAGATAATGTGGCTAGATTCTGCCATATTAACATTTGTAAGCATCTAGCCTTTCGTTTTTAAAACTTGGGTTGTTGTTGTTGTGATAAAAATAAATAACGTTTTTCCCGATGTTTCTGGGAGGCCGTATCAAAATGTCGATAGAGCCTACGAAAAGTTAACCATACCGTCTGGAAACTGTCAAACATTATATAAAGATCGTGTTCAGGCGGGCATTTATTGCTTTGATTGCGACCTATTTAAATTTTTATTTGTTTTGAAGTGAATACTTTTAATAATAATTCTTATCTGTGATAACATTACCCTTTTTGAAAGACTAAAGAGAAATACATTAATCTTTATTTCAGCATGGGGAGTAAAGTTTTAGCGTCACTTGTTGGTGGAATTCGATCATATGACGTCTGAGGTGACGTAATGAAAATGCGTGTGGACATGCCGGCAGATTAAACTTCACCATACCGTGGAAGGTACATATAGTAGAAAAGTGAAATATACCGTCTCGATATGTACCGATGAAGATTGTGTTTGCAATTGCGGCCCAGACACGGATTAAGCGTATTCCCTAAAATCGTGCCGCAAAAAATGACAAAACGTAAATGTGCCGATTAGAGGGCATTTTTTCAAAGCATCACGTTACATTTTTACCATCAGGACTGTCATTTAAAATCAATTAATCGATCGTATCAGCAATTATTGCAGCGTGACAAAATGTTTATGAACGGCAACAGGATTTAATCCGCTTGACATTTTATCAAAATTGACAGCTATTTTCAAGTGACGCGACGGATCATCAATTTGTAAATTATTTTAAAACTAAATATGATACATGATATTTCCATGAAAATCCGACATAAATTTGGAAAAAAAAACGCTTTTTTTATTAAAGCATCGCTAAAAGGCAAAGAAAACTTACTTAATAAATTACATTTCTGCCAACACATAAACGACCTTGGTAGTTTAGCAGTTAGGACGCTTGAATCACGCACGGAAGATTCCAGGTTCGATTCCTTATTAAAACACAAAAATTCCAATGGTTTTCTGTTCTACAATTCACCACTGAAATCGGGCTTGCTGGTCTGTTGTGGTGCAAAAAAAAACTTATTTTCAAGAGTATTAAAAAAAAATAGAATTTTAAGTTTATGGTTCCTCGTCTGAAGATTCCTATGATATTTTTTAAGTTAAGGCTCAGATGAGTGAATCATTGCCGAAAATAAATAGTTAATATTATTTTTAAATCCTAACGCATTTTTTTTTGTGTGACTTGTTAAAAAAATTACCAAAAGCATGTATTGTGGATTACATTCATTTTTTTTCATTTTTTTTTCTTACATTTTTAATTAGAGTTTTAGCATTTTATACTTGTGCATTGAACTTTACGTCGCACAATTTAACTTGCGTTACCAAAAGAAAACATTCGTTTACCTTAATTGAGTTATCGTTTTACTAAAAATGTTTCCTTTATCGATGTTCAAGGTACAATGATATATACAATAAATACTTTTTATGTGTTTTATATAGATAAACACATTGAAAAATACTTTTGGAGTAATGTAACGTAAGTCACCATAGAATAACCATACATTGTTGTTTTGTCCGACTGTTTGATAACTGTCAACCTCGCGGTCTAATGGTCAGCGTATTTGCCTACTATGCAAGGGGCCTCGTGCTCGATTCCTGACATGGTGATTGAAAAGGGTGTTTTTACATAAATATTTTTACAGTCCCGGACTGGCACCTTGGGTGGTATTATGAATCTTCTCTACCCCCTAAAAAGTGGCTTATTGGGGATTTAATATATTTTTAATGTGATGACACTTTGCTTCATATAATTACAACACTGATGATTAAACGTCAAATGATACATAAAACTGTTTAAAAAATGGAAAAAAATTAAGACAGTTCGGTATATTGAACCTTATTAAGTGTTTTGGGTAATGCTTAAGGTCGCAATAGTGTTATAAATAATAATCATGGTGTACAGTTTCACGTGTCCGTATTTATTTTACGTTTAATCATCAGTGTGGCCATAAACGAAGCAAAGTTTAGTTGCTTGCAAAAAATGAAAATCCCCAAATTAATCACTCTCTAGGGGATAGAGAAGATTCGGAATACCACCCCAGAAGTGTAAGACTGATTATCCTACCTTCGCGTAACAAAAATAATCAATATAGTCTGCGATTGGAGTATCAATGCAGTGTCCTATGCACCATTATATGCGGAAAGGTAATAATGATGATTTAAAGAATAATTGAAGATTTCATTTGTAAGTTTCAAAACAATATAATTGTTTTGCTATTTTAAGAATACACAATCAGTTTTTTATTGTGATCCCGTAACAAAAAGTAAATTAAAATAATATAATATACGTCTTTATACTCACACGTTTCCCTATTTCATTTTGTTATACATATTAAACTCTGAACTCTAAAGCTGAAAGGCTGGAAGTCACATTTTTTGCAAAATTGAGTTATGAATGTCATTTCGTTCATATATTTAGATTCTATTAATGCTAAAAATATTGGAGTCCTCTGGTATACCAAGTACTGAAATAGTTTTTTTTTCTTTATTGTCCTTAAACTCCAGTAGTGCAGTAGTAATACTCATACTTTCAACAAAACTCAACGGTTTGCTGTATACCGAATAAATTCCACAATTTTTATAACAAACTACCTCTGACGCAGCGGGGGATTTTGCACAAGATTAAGTCTTATTGTCATAATCAACCATACTTAACCATTACGAGTATGTCATTTCTTTCATCATTTTACTTTGCTTTTTTCCACATGCTGTTTACTTTCAATTACTGTTTTATCGCTATTGATATCATGTCATTCAATTTATATTTACCTGTAATTTTCATAAATGATTAATGTTTTAATTAATGGCACGTAAATGTTTGCCTAAAGAAAGTTTATAAATACGTTGTTTTTTATTCAATATTCTACATTACTTTTTATACTTAAGTCCGAGGAGAGATTAGGGCGCCGGCTGTTAGAACAAAAAACATTGAAGTTCCATAGTTATTTGACAATCCATATTTTAAATATTTTTTTCTTAAATGTTCTTATCAAAAGCCTATAAATCTAAAAAATTGGTAAGATATTGTGTTTTTACTTTGACAGATACATTTGAAACAGTTTTACAACTTCAAACTGCTCTCCTGAATAATTGACCAAATGTGGCTTCCAGCATTTCAACTTTAACGTACAGAATTGTCGATATAATTGATGTGAAAATATTCATATCTGTAAGATATTCTTCACTAGCACTCTGGAACGTGCCTATGGACCAGTTGAAGTAGCCACATCCACAAATAAACATTTTAAACGTGTAAATGTATAATATACGTTTATTTTAGAAACCTTTTAATTTTTTTTATTGGATAATTGGGGTTTGAACTGTCAGAAGGGTTGCAGTGAGTCAAATCTTGCTGGTGGATGTGATTTTATAAAATGCTGCGAAAGTAAGGCAATGTAGGGGTTTTTTGGACACAGTCCGATGTATTCAAATATGATTTTACGCTCCTTCTGGACTATTCTTAATTATATGTACATAGCACATGAATATAAAATAACAATACTAAAACAACTACGAAGTTTATGAAATAGCAGCACAGGCGCCGTGGCGCAGTTGGTTAGACGGCCAACTGTGAAACTGGCGTCGCGGGTTCAATTCCCGCCAGTTGCAAGGAAAAAATTAAAGAAATATTTTTTTCTCCATTGGTCTAGGTGTTGTGGTGTATTTTTCATTACCTCCTTCCATATCCCCTCTATCCTACCTGCTGACAAGCCTCATAATAGATGCTTAGCGGGTTATTACTTTTTTCAAGAAAACCAACTTAAATAATTGAAAATTGACAAGGTGTTTCCAACTGAAATCCTCCCACTCAAATAAAATATAGTGCTAAACCCCTCTTTTGAAATTGTATTTCGTCTTTGAAAGCTTAATTCGCTCTTTTAAAATATTAAACACTCTAGGTTCGATAAAGGAGAGGTGCTTTGAGCAAAAGTCTCGCGGGTTTTGGGTATTATATTATTAACATTCTGGGAAAACCTCGTCCAAACATTTTACTAAGGCCTGTCCTTATCGTTTGCCTAAAAGTGTGTCTATGCTAGGTGATACTAAACTATTAATAATAATCTTAATACAATCTTCAAGTTTAATTTGATTACAATTGAAATTATAATTTTAGTATTTTTATTTTATTTATTTATACTTTTACATTGTTTGTATTCTTTTTTTATACATAATAATGTTCCCTCACTAGGGTGTCCCGTGCCGAGGGAAACATTTTACAAAATGTGAAACATGCCTAAGATTAGCTATTTAACAAAGTTAACGTAATAATAACAATAAAAAAAACGTAATTAATCCAATTAATCTAATTGTATAATTGTAAAACAATTATTATAAAGCTAAATATCCGAACGATACTTTGGTTTTACTACCATAAAAATTGGATTTCATTACAATATCATAACTTGAATCAAATTTTGAGAATTTGAAAGTTAATTATTTAATTAAATGATACCAATGTTACCTCATTCAATATAAACCTTGAGAAATAATTATTTTCTTTTAACCTTGTGGCTGAAATTTGAAGTCGCTGAACTTACATAAATATTTATTTTTAAAATACGGAAAATAATCTAAATGCAATTTAAACAGAAAGTACTTAAATGCATAATTGTTTAAATTTTCATATTAAAATACATTTATAATTACTTTTGAAATTTAGAATTTGCTAATAAAATTACAGCCCCAACCATTCTCATACCCAACTCAAATGAAAATTTAAATATGGTAGAAGAAAAAATTTGGCAAACGTAATTTTTTGAATAAAATACCTATTTAAATTCATAGATAAAAATATAAATATGCATAATATAATGTTAAAATTTTACAAATTCCTATCAATGTTGATTAAGAGATACTAAGTTGAAATATTCAGAAAACAACCTTTTTTTTATTTTTATAATTTTAATTTCCATTTTATTATATTCATTTTTATCTATATTTCAATTTGTAATATATTCTCCTTACACTTATTTTCAGTGTAGTTTACTGAATTCAGATTTTTAGTGGTCTGCATTGTTTCGTTGCTTGTAATTTGTTTTATATAAAAAAATGTTTTTAATTTGTAATTTTTTATTATTAAATATAATTATTCTTCTATAGTGTTTTCCAATTGGGGCGCTTGAACTTTGACAGTATATAGCGGCCATGTTGGTAAAGCTACGGCTGTCAAATTTGTAGGTTTTAATTATTATTGTTGGACAAATCATCGTGAAAAGTTACCGTTATGAGCAACGGCTGCAAATCATTAAATTTTACTATCTATATAAAATGAGTGATCAGTTCAAGATACGTTTTGGAAGAAAAATCATCTACTGCGACTATGCCCATTTTGGATGAATGGCTATCTAGACAAGCAATATTGTTTTATTTGGAAAGAAAACAACCAACATGAGATTTATCAGTTGCAAATGTTTCCAGAAACAGTCACTGTATGGTGTGGAGGGGGTCATTGGCTCGTACTTCTTCCGAAATTAACCGACACTACACAAACGGCTAACGGCGAGGTACAGGTCGATGATAACCAATTTTTAGTGATCTGGATTGGAAGATATGGATCTCAACAATACATGTTTCCAACAAAACGGTGGTATGTGCCATACAGCGCATGCAACAATGGATCTTCTGCATGACAAACTTCAACTGGCCACCGAGATCGTGCGATTTAGGGCCATTAGATTTTTTTGTGAGGCTACGTTAAATCTTCTGGTCTTTGCAAATCAGCTTTAGACGTTTAGCATCTTAAAAGCAACATAAACGATGTCATTAAGAATATCGAATGGGTTCGAGTCATCGAAAATTGAACCTCCAGGATATCGGCGGCGGTATCTACCCGTTATCTACAAAAGCTATTCATCATCATCTATTTTTATTTTACTAACCAAAATGTTGAAACAGTGGATTTTTATTTAGTTTTTTTATTGCTTACTTCTTGGCATAAACACTTGACAAATTTACTGTGCTATATATTTACTTTTTTTTTTAAATTTATTGATGTCGTTGTAACTTGGTAGAGTTCCACATGTCCATGCGCTTTGTAGCTGCCTGACGATTGGTAATCTAGCTTCCATATGTAAATGTTATCAACTATAAAATACCAATTTTTGTTCATTGGGGTCTAGAATTCCAACCGTCCATACGCCTAGTAAATTCAAGACGTGTTGTAATCTTACACCTGTTTATTGTTATTATTTATTATTTTTATTTCATTAATACACAAAAAAATGACAATTTTAAACATGTGTTAAACATGTGGGGCTAGGTTTCTTACCGTCCATGCGCTCTGCAGCTGTAAGACGTGCTGGGATATTTATTTATTATACAGCACCCTTGAAATGATTTTCACAAAAATGGCGCTATTCAAATACATTCGCCATCCACCAAAACCGCGGATATCATATTTCAATTCAAATATATAATATCTCATAAACAACTTATTTTATTTCAAATTAATGTTTGAGCGCCTTAAATGGAAAATTTATTTGAATAGCTTGAAAAACGACATATTTGTACCCAGTAAAGATCCTAAAAATATTTTTTTGTAATTTTACACATAACTTATACCTACATTTGTGTTTTTATAGATAAATAAGAATGGATTATGGAAGGGGATGGGACTCGAACCGTCAGTAGGGTCGCAGTGAGCCATATTTTGCTGGAGGGTGTAATTCTATTAAATGCTGTGGATGCCCAGTTGCATTCTGCCGGCAACACTACTGACTTGTCCAACTCGTTAGCGTCCACGTCGCAAACCCCGGGCAATGGGATCACACTCATAACGTTACAGCAGATAACGAAAGGAGGAAAGGCGAGTTTCTGGCGCCTCGAAACCAGAACCCACTAGCTAAGGGAAGGTAACCCTGACAGAAAAATCTACCAGAAAAGGCAACGGGAAACCACTCTGGTCATCTTTTCCCAGGAATCACCATGGCGAGTACGTCGAACAAGCAGTGGTCTTGGGTTCGGAGTAACGCTGAGCCAAAACGCTTTCTCTGCTGTGATCGCCAACGTCGGGAGGACCTCATAAGGCACCGCAAGATGGAAGGGGAGATACTTGCTTAATACCATTTACTGCTTTTCCTTAATGAAATTACAGTAGTCGATTGTTACTTGTTTATATGGAAGTCTATCATACAAATCTATTTATATATTATACAAATTTAAGTAAGTACCTGAAAACTTTTCTTATTTTCCATTAAAGAAATTTAATCTTATTAGGTACCTAATTACTATCGGTAAAACTATTTTTTTGAATTTGGGTCAGGCAGGACATCCGTTGGCACAGGTCGGGTTCAAACTGTGCAATTCAGTTCCAAACTTTGACTTTAACCTGTCTGTGTAATCTATAAGTGTGTAAAAGCTACTGCAGTAAGCTTCCGGGAAGTCACATTCAATAAATAATGCAGTAAATTATTTTGTATTTAATAAAATCATTTATGTATGTTAATCTTTTTCTTTTTTATCAAATTTGAAAAAAATGTGCTGATTTGTTAAGGGGGGTAAAATTCGTTATTTGTTTGTAGACAGGAGTGGACTTGAAATATTGTTTATAAATATTTGTTGTTATTGTTTTTCGCTTTTTTGATTTCTATGCTGTCTAATTTAAACGTTTTATTTTAAACATTAAGAACTGTTTAACTGTCTAGTTTTAGAAGTAAACAACGAATTTTACCATCCCTCATTTAACACTTTCACAATAAAATACTACATGAAACGACATGACCTCCATATGTTTAGATTTAATTTTTAGTAGACAATGTAAGAATTTTAAAAAACGGTAGTAATTTTGATAAGGACTCATCTGTAGCTTCGAATCCGGTTGGTACTATAATATAAAAACACAGCTGTTTTATTTTTACTATACGGAATAACCATAAAATTAGTGCTTTGAATATAAATGGAATTTTCGATTATTTTAAACATTGTGTAACATTAACAATTCTGCCTAATGTTTTAAGCGTTTGTAGTTTACATTTTTTCCATTTTTGAAATATGTATTAGGAGCAGACAAGAAAATTCGAAAGAATGTCCATCGCATAAATAAAGAATACTGATATAAAAACTTCACCAAAATGTCAACAGATGTCGACTGTGTGAAAGTGTCAAATAATGTGAAGGGGTCCAGCTTTGACTAGATATCTAGTTGTAGTATATATATTATAACTTCTAAAAATTGTGTCGATGTGGGAATCGCAAACAGACAGAATGGTGAATATTACACACGGTATAAAATGATACTCTTTAAGAAATTTCAAATTCATATATCGCGATTTTAATTGAACTTCCACTACTTTTACTGCCCTTTTCACTGTGAGTTTAACAAATAAAATGGATGCCCTTTGTCGAATATTATCGTTCATCTTCATGACCATATTGCAAACACGTAACAAAATAATAAATAAGAAGCAGGACCCTTTAACTCTGGAACGATCGCTATTTGAGTGAGACAACCGGAAATGTAAGTAAAATGTTTTTCCCTACAATTTTTCATGCCTATGATTTCAGAAAAATGCAAAATGCTGGCTACGAGCTCACCCAGATGCTTACGGGTCATGGTGGCTTGCTTCATGATCTACCTGCATCGCTTCAAGCTCTCAGAGATCGACAGCTGCCCGTGCGACGATGAAACTCCTCAAGATGTCCCTCACCTGTTGATGCATTGCCCCTTTTTCAGCTTTCAAAGACAACAGCTGGAGGCGCGATGCAGAGGCCTGGGTCTATGCGACATCCCATCGGTGATAGGTAATAAAGAACTCACACGAGAGGTAGTATCATACATGATAAATATAGCGCAGGAAATTGGTGAAATAAACCAAAGTAGGGAACAAAATGCCGAACACTCCTCTAGTGGAACGGAAGGCCTGTTGACTACTGCCAACAGGCCGGCTTCTCCTGAAGAGTTTTAAGTGGTTTCCTCTCCACGTGAGCAAATGCTGAGAAGTTCCTGACTAGCCCACATTAATATATCCTTCCTGATAACAATAGTTTAGATAATTTTTAAGATATTTAATTGCAGAAAAATCCACTTTTTGAAATATAAACCTTGTATATTATAAGCAAGGTAAATAATAAAGCAACTCCCATATAAACCAAAAAAAAACACGTAACAAAAACTGTATTTACTTGTATCACAACGGCCTATGTTGATAATGGTAATTTTATAAATAATATACAGTGGTGCCTCGCATAACGAACGCCTCGCACAGCGAACGCTGCACACAACGAACTTCCTTTTCGTTCATTTCACGATTCATACAACGAACTTCGCTTCACACAACGAACTTCGCTTCACACAACGAAGTCGCCCACTTCACACGATCACTGCCGATTTATTGCATCCTTCCGCGCAGGCAGTCGTCAGTCACTGAGCAGTACGCTTAACTTACGCACGTGTCGCAGCAATCGTTGAAGAGGATGTAGAGGAGCTTATTGAGGAACACAAAGAAGAGCTGACAACTGAAGAGCTCCAAACACTTCTGGCCCAACAACAGGACAATGCTCAAAGGGAAGCGTCATCTGATAACGAGGAGCAACAATCAAACAATCAACCAATTCCAACTGCTGACATCAAGAACATCCTGGTCAAATGGAAAGCAGTTCAGGAGTTTACCAATGCCCACTATCCGGATTCCGCTGAAGCAAACAGGATCAACGACCTGTACTCCGATACTCTTGTCCGTTATTTCCGGCAGATGTTAAAGAAAAGAGAGAAACAAACGACTTTGGACAGGTTTTTCACTGCACCATCGGCCAAAAAGCGGAAAATGCATGAAGATGTGCAAGATTCGATTATTTCTTAAAATTAAAAAATGTGTGTTTTTTTCATTATGTTTTTAGATGTATCTAAATAAAAATAATAACAAAAAATTTATCTTTTTTTTATGTTATCTTACCATATTTTATGCTACAGAACGAATTATTTTTTTTAACATGTATTGTTATGGGAAAACGCGTTTCACATAACGAACTTTTCGCATAACGAACTTGCTCCTGGAACGAATTAAGTTCGTTGTGTGAGGCACCACTGTATCACTTAAATCAGGCAGGTCATAAGCTCTTTAAATGCCTACACTTTCATATCCTGTTCTCAAAACTAAGACCGCTGTAAGTTAAATATATAGCCAATTTTTAAACCTTTACAATACATTTTTGACTTTAATCAGATAATTCGTAATAAAACTATGAGATAACTCCCCATTCAAAAATGTTAAGGGAAATTTACCTGTGGTGAATTTGGCAATACGGAATCTTAAGTCAGGTGATGAGGTTTTTCTTGAACAGTATGCTATGAAAAATTTAATGTATTTTTTAAACCTTAATTCGTTAATTATCTACGACTCTACGAGCAGTGACAGTACTTTAATATTTTTTATCCCAAAATTAAGATAATTATTATTACCATATTATAAATATAAATACTATTATTTTTAAAACAGATATTCCATACTTCTATGGACTAGATGATTTACTCTGCTGATTATTTGTACGGTATGTCGGTAACGTTACTTAATAGTAAGTTTAAAGTTGAAGCGAAAAAGAATATTTTTACTTAGAAATATGTACGAGTATGTACATCCTTAGTATTCTGTTTTTGGCATTGTGGTTTTTCTATATATTATATTTTTATTTTATGCTATAAACGAGTATTTTTAAATTATGTTTTCGTTTGAAGCAACAGTCCATCAAGCAAGTATAGATTCACGTTATTCTCCGTGTAAATGGCTCGATTATCTTTCTCTTGATCTTTGACATAAACCAATAGTTGTTTATATAAAATCATGGTTTATTTCACACGTACCGTTGGTTATTATGTAATATAATTGAACTATTTATCAAGATGAGGCATAACCAACTTGTGTCTAGTTTGGGCTAGATTACTGATTTTTTTCCGATTTTTATGTTCAAATATTGATAAACATAAAACAACGTGTAAACTTCTGAACTGAAAAATCAGCAATAGCGGAACATTTTAAGACACTGGACATCTTTTTGCTTTCGAAAAAAAGACATTTTAGAAACCTAAAGTTATAGTGCGTGCATACTAAAAGAGACAACTGAAATACACAAACACCCAAATCACGTAAACAAATACGACGGGCTGAAATTAAACTCAACACGGTTCCCGGCACTACACACTACAAAAATGACACGGAATATGCCTGCATTCAACTGCGACACGGCTCAAATTACTATTACATAAACACTTTTTTTTTCTTCAACACTCACAGTTTACCCTGAAGATAGGTTCTGCAATGGTTGACTAAACGTCAGAACAAATTAAAATCAAACACGGCATCACCCAAAAATGATAAATATAGGTATAAAATCCTATTTAACATAACATACTGATGTGCTTTGGATAAAAATTATTCCATCTTCGCTAGTGGACTTATAATTTCACTTAAAATTGGAATTAACATCTTGGATTAAAAATCATACTTCTGCGGTGATAGTCTTGATTTAAATCAAGACAAAGGATGGTCAAGTGCTGTGTGTGGTCAATACTGCTCTACAAGGTTGAAACGTGGACTCTCAAGATGAACTCGATGAACCGATCAGAGGCTTCACCGGAGAATGCTGAGAATCCCGTGGACATATTTCATGACCAACGGGAAAGTGCTGAGACGAGCCAGTATCCAAAAATAACTGCTGTCCCCGATAAAACAGAGAAAACTCGCATATTTGGGTCATAGAGGGAAAGCGTATTGTTGGAAGGCGACAGTTATTCTGGCTGAGGAACTTCCTCGACTGGACGGGATTTCACAGGGTTGAAGAGCTGTTTCAGTTGGCGAATGCCTACTAGACTGAACGCCAATGTCGGGGTAACCTGATGGCACAAAAAGAATAATAAAAAAGGTCGTGTGTAATGGTCCTTAGTTAAAAACTGTATCTTTTTACTATGGCTTATGACATGGTTTTTTTTATTATAATAATAAAGGATAATATATAGAAAACTCTTTTCTTGATAAATCATTTTAAATATTACTTTTATTTATCTAGGTTATATGAAAAAAAAACGTAAATAAATTACATACACATTCGATGTTTTGTGTTTATGAACGAATTTTGGCATATTTCCCCGAGCCGGATCAAAACGTCCAACGGGCCGGATCCGGCCCGCGGGCCGGGGATTGCCCACATATGATATCTTGTAGACTATTTTAGAACGTTTGGCACAAATCTGTTAGCATATCTGCGAGTTTTGTTTTGTTCAGCGATTGTATAATCCCCATACAAAAAAATGCACAAGTAATAAAATTAGCCAGGTAATGTATATTTATGTTTATGCGCAGTATTAGTTAGGTTAGATTATTAATGCTATTTTTTCAGTAATTATAGGTTAGTTTAATATATCTTGTAATATGTAACTATTTGAATAAGCAAAAATATTAATATATACCAAACGCTGTGTGTTAATGCAATAATTATTTAAGGTAGTAACATTTTCAATTTACATGAATTTATTTGACTGTTTTTGCAATATACAGAGGTTTTTTATTCAAATCCTGACTAGCCAGTAGTTTTTTGTATGTAGCTAGGACCTTTTTTATTTCATTCGATTTTTTTATCGGATTACACTTTAATAATTAAAATCAATATTGATAAAAATTGACAAAAATATAAATTACTAAATATAAAAAAAAAAAACAAAAAAAAGAACATAAAATTTTGTATTATAGGAAAAAAATTAACTGTATATTAAAAACTGTACGTTTTATTCACATACTCATAATCTTTTTTTATTAATTGTAACTGACAGACGTATTTATGTCAGGGTCTAACATGTTAAAAACCTTCGCGCCCCTTACTGCGAAATATCTCTAAAAAGTTCGACTTTGTTATACCCAAAGTTAAAGTTCATTGCACATCGTGTTTCAATATTTTGTTAAGTTCCATTATCAAATCGATCGAAAACTAGAAGTAAGGTAGAACCACTTAAAGCAGCAAATTAGTTAACCCTTTGACGGAACACATTTATCCAGGTGTAAATTAACTCATATACTCCTAAATTTGTTCCAACAGATAGGGAAAACATTTTCAGAAAGAAATATGGATGTCCAGGCATTTACAGGGCTTATGATCTGTCATTGGCTGGTTTAAGTTGCCACTTTACACACTGTGTAACATTCACCATTCTGCCCATGTTTAAACATACATATTTCCTCATCTCTTCCAACTGTTGACTTTTGTGAAGTAAAATAGCTGAAACCTTTATCACGCGGGTGAGATTCATCCGGCTGAACCAAATCACCTACTAGGCAACGCCTGAAAACAATTTTCCAATTTTTATACTTCTTTTCAAACTAGTTAGTTAATTCAACAATGTTTTGAGTATGTCCAAATGTTATAAATAACTCGCTAGGGAGGAAACCCAGCCTGTCTTGAAACATTTGGACATACTAAAAAAATTTTAGTCACATATCTCTACATGAGAATAAACTTAATTTAACTTATCAAAATATGTACATATTTTGAGATTTTTGAGAAGTTTTGGTCATTTTGAAGTAACTTGTTCCAAAAATTTACTCCTGGGGATTTGATTGCGTAGAGCTGTCACCCGTTTACTACTTCTTTACTTCTCCTTTATACTCCTATACCCTCATTTACACTCCTTTACAAACCTCAATACTATAATTATGATGGCAAGATTTTTTTTATCTAAAATATTTTTGTGGTTCGATTATAATGCGAGTTTTTCATTTATTTTTTTTAGTATTCTGCATTAGACAAAAATCTTTTTTTATTGGAGTTTCCCGACGGTACGAATTTGTACCACTATTTTTTTTAAATAAAGTGTTTAAAAAGTTCAAGAAACTCAACTAAATCTATGTTCAGAGAAAAAACGGGTTAACTCGCATAGAGCATCTATCGTATCTCGTATCTCGTATTTGGGTGGCAGTTTTAGAATTATTTTTTGTGTTTTTTTACAAGAATAGGAAATTGGTTTGAAAAGTAAATCCAAACCACCATCCCCATTTATAATTCAATACAACGCAAAATTGGAACAGTGCAAAATATACTTATTTAATCGCTCTGTAACCTGAAACACCTCTTAACGATTAGAATCAACTTGCTAAATGTTTTAATGGACAAAATAATGTGGGATTCCCATCTAAGATACTCTTGCATGTGTACTAAGTTTTATGCATATTTGATACACGCTATTTTCAAATATCGCTGTTAAGGGGTGACAAGTGGTAAGGAACAATAATTAAAACTGCTTGTTTGCATGTATGCATTTTAAGTTTATTCATGTTTTTTTAACATTTGCATCAATCATAAACACGAAAATATAAAGTAAAATGCATAAATTCTTGAAGCAGCAACAAATAAGACATCAAGTGTTAAATACATTGGGTGCATACTGTAAATGTTTTAATGCAGTTTTTGGGCAATTTTTAAAACGCAGAAAATCACTCACAGTATTTTTGAAACTACCTTGTCATGAGTAACATTAAAACTTTAAGTGTTTTTTGTCAATATAAAAAAAAAATACAAACATTGATTAAAGTTTGTTTGGTTTCTATTATTACTCAGTTTTATTTTCTTTTTCTCTTGGCTCTATTTACACATTCTGATTTTGAGAACTACGTCTCAAGCATTGACTTCCATCCAGTGAACCGTGATTCTTGAAGTGAATAGTGTTTCCTTTCTTGTATCAAGTATACAATTCAAATTGAAGCGTTTCCTTTCTGATGACAGAATCTTCTCATTTGATACTCACTATGAAGAGGACATGGAAAGAAGAAAGAGAGGTGGATTGTTTTCAATCTCGTGTAAAATAGACAGAGTTCATTTATAATAATGTCTGTACCGCAGCAATTCAAACATTAACTTAATAAATATAACAAATTGTTTTCGCAAGCAATACATTATATGTATATAAGCAAATAATAATGTTATAAACGCATTTCGCTATTTTTACTATATGGGGTTCTGGGAAAAACAAAAAATAAAAATCGCATATAAATATTCAATTTCAATTTATTCACATAACACACGTGCCTGCAGTCACTCTCTTTAAACACGGCGTGATAAAAAACATTGATTACATTTTAAAAATCACGGCATTAAAAATAAATGTTAAATACTTTGAGATTGTCATAAGGCGATTTTAAGGGCAATTTGAAATCGCGATAGACGATGCTTCATACGTATTATCTTGCAGATCGCAATAATAAATAGTTTACCTTGAAATGTTCATACTACTCCATTCGCACATCATTCATTCACAGCGGTTCCGGTCTGCTGAGTTCTTTGATTCTTCGACGAGTTCTTTTAATACTTTCAAAATAATACGATCTGACTAAATTAACCACAAATTATTTGATAGCGAACAAAGCTATTGTAAACATAGATCGGCAGCCCCGGAGCGCAACGTCCGATGGAGAGCCATATAAATATTACAAGTGTTAGTAAAAAATGTAATGAAATTAAAATTATGAAATACAATCAAATAGAAGAGAACTTTTCACAATGATAAGATGCGACAGTCGAACGGGGATCGCGGTGAGGAAGAACCACCGAGCTGGTTACCACTCGGGGAGTTCATTGCGTATGTTCAATTCGGGCGAAGCATCTTCTCATTTCCTACGAGGAAACTGAAAAACGAAATAGATCCCCCTGATTGAATCAAATGGTGCTAATAATACATTGCGGTGGTGGAACGGCGGCTAGTTGACTTAACAGAAGGACTTGTTCTTGAGCTTGTTAACTGCGTTGTTGAGGTGGAGCAACTCGGTGTTGAGTTGTGATACGAGTGTCTCGAGACTCGACACGGAGTCTAGTACTTCCACGCGGCCCGTATGGGGGTTGAATCGGACCTCGAACGGGCGGGACATGGTGCTGACCCAGCGTCTAAACAGACAAACGGAATACCTCAGCACACTATTTGTGAAAATAATACAGAACATCTCGAGTGATAAATCAAACGCCGGTTTTACCTGAACTTCTCTTTGGCATCTTCAAACGTTTCAGCTACATAATATATGGGCTGGTATTCCTGATCTTGGTAGGGCTGAATGGAGGTGGTGGAGGGCTCGAACGGTCTGAGTTCTGGCTTGTCACTAAGAGCGTGCAGAAGTTCTCCATAGGAGGACAGCAGAGCAGCGCCGTAGGCTTTTACCTGATTGTTCTCCTTGCAGAGACCAAACTCGACGGTAAACCAGTAAACCTGAAAAGAAAATTATAACAGCATCCTTTTGCAAAAAAATTGTGTAATAAAGCGTCAATGGCTGAATTCTTTAACTTACAGTAGACAGTTTTTCAATTTCGGAGTCGGATGCACCGAGAGAAGCGAGTCCTATTTCTTGAGAGAATTGTGCGAACCCGGGGTCAGCAAGCAGGGGAATGTGGCCAAGAAGTTCGTGGATGCAATCACTAAACAAAATAAAACAACGAATCAAATAAATGCTCTAGAATAAATTAGCCATGCGATTTAATTGTACACATTCATGCATTTAAATATAATAATATTGTCCTTCGCTCTTTACAATAAGAAATAAAGTATCGCCGTCCTGCAAAACTAAAAGCTTTTAACTCGGAATTCCTTTGAACTGGAAATCCTTCAACCGCATCACTTAAAAGTCACTTTAAAGCATGAATGCTAACTTCAAAAGTATTCCTTGAGAGGTGCAATGAAATTATTCCATTAACTCTGCACAAAATTGAATATGATATAGTATGTAGATGATAGGAATGGTATAGCTTGTATTATTGAATTACCAATCCATTATGCCACCACCTTCTACCGAGCGACACAATCACCTCTTCAATCACGGTTTTAATTGGCCATTTTCCCTGAGAATTCCGATAAAGGACGAGCTTTCTATGTTTTTTTTATTATTTAAAGTAGATTTTTTATGTCGGAGAGTTGGGTTCGGTGAAGAAATAATATTTCATATTTTATCATTTTGATTCAGAGAATTGAAGAGATTGAGAGATATAAATCAGAATGATTCTTTTGTTCTGATTTCCCAGGGGAGAGGCGATCGCGCTCCTTTAATTGAATTTTACTAAAATGATAGCATAAGTCGAAACGAATATTATAGGGAATCGATTTAATTTTCGTTCTTTAGTTTATTAGATAACGTATTTTTCTATTTGACATAATGTTGTTTTATTTACGCTGCACTATTTTTTTCAAATTAGCTATGTATTACCTAATATTATTTATTTATTATTAAATCTTACAAAATCTGCCGTGTTTAAACATGATTTGAAAACAGGTTTTTTTAATGTTATCAATGAATAAATTGATTTATTATTAACTATAGTTGAATGCGAGTTATTCAGATGGTTATATGGCATTTATTTTGTAAATCATAATAATTACTTCTGTATTTTTAAATAAAATATCTGTTCCACTTTCCATTGTTTTGTATCTCAACTGAACACCAGATTTTTGATCTCATATCTTACTCATAAAATAAAATTGAATCTCTTGTAGTAATTATAACTTTCTTAATAATGTACACAGAGAAAATAAAACAATTTTCTCTTTTTTGTCATTATTTCGACAATTCTGGTAAGATTTGTCATAATGACATAATTTGATCTTCTTGCTTTTTTACGAGTAAAAATGTTGCAAATATTTTAATAGTTTATTAACTAATAACAAAACTCCGATGAAAAAAAATCTATAAACGATACATTTAGTAATACGAATCAAAATGATATTCATAAAAATAATTCTCATTTTGATAGTAAATGAGAGTTTTACTCACGGTTCAGGGGTGTGATAAGGTGAGTTGGAGTGCCTGACGTATTGCGTGGACTGGAATATCCTAAAAGCGAGGGATGCGAGGAAATCCCTGGCGGTCAGGAGGCCAGCTGCTGGCCGAAGGGAGAATCCTGTGTTTTTCCTCAAGAAGTCGCTGATCTCTTGCAGCTGAGGAATACGGTGAGAAACAAAGATGTCGTCAGCTTGGAGCATGGCGAACACCCTTCTGTATTCTATGCAAGCGTGTTTAGGCATCAGATCAAGCACGGTAGTGAATACTCTAGCCCAAGTCTGGTTCTCCGTCTCGGTGTAGTCAATGTGGGGAATCGGATCTCCGTACTTGTATCCGAAAGCGATCTCGGCAATAGCCTTTCTTCTCTCGCGGTACACCTTATCAGCAAAGCCAGGATGGTTCATGTCAAGTTCTGGCTCGTACTTGGTCATCAGGTGGTTGCAGTTATCGAGATCTGAAGCGTGCTTTGGGAACCAAGGGTCCTTGATGGACATGTTGTTTTCGTTGAGCAAATTGACTGCCACAAAGGAAGAAGACTGTCTTAAAGAGCGGATCAACTGGAGAAGATTGGCGCGAGACATGTCTACGGTCACTAATGCGTCAAATTGAATTCCATCGCTCTTAGAGGGTCTGGTCTCCAAGTGACTGACGATACCTTTGTAGTTTTCAACGGTCTTAAGAATGCGACCGAGAGATCCCATGCCGTCACGCATGCGCAGCAGGAGAGCGGCATGTTGGGAGATGTCGGCGTCGGGAGACTCGCTGATGGCGTTTTGCAGCAAAACTTCTTCCT
Organism: Micrasema longulum; assembly: GCF_059751315.1. Classification (NCBI taxonomy): domain Eukaryota; kingdom Metazoa; phylum Arthropoda; class Insecta; order Trichoptera; family Brachycentridae; genus Micrasema; species Micrasema longulum. The sequence goes on from NW_028277556.1 coordinate 507,012, forward strand.
CTGTTAGCCCAGTATCTGTGTAAATAAAAATGAACATAAACATAATATTATGATAAAAATAAGAATTTGAAAACAAATCATATTGTATTGTGCAAGTCCACCCCTGAGTAAGAATGACTAAGTACAAAGGCGAGAATGTGATGTCGGCAAGCGAAGGGGTGAAATAAAAGTCGTAATTTTTCCAAAGCACACAGAGTGTGTTGAATTATGTGAGTGACATTTCTTTGTGCAAAGCTGCCTTTATGAAGTTCTTTTTATCGTCCTAATCCGGGTTCTCGAGTAATTTACTTCCACAATACGAGTAATTCTACAACTTCATTCTTTCGAGTGCAAGAATTAGACTTGGGCGCCCTAACTATATATATATTTAAGTTTAAATTATGCATGTGGTTATATTTACGTTCTATAAAAGTAAGTTATCTTTCGTTTCTTGTATTGTATTCGTTTTTTCTTGTCGTAAGTTAACTATTATTTGTTATGCCAAGCAAGAACTAATAAAAAATTTGAAAGACCACTATTGTTTACTTTTAATTTCGCTCTTTTTAATTTTTAATAATAATAATCTTCTTTTCCGAATCACAAAAATAATCACACGGCATAAGCGAATACAGGTAATTTGAAAGTGGACATACTATTAAATATATTTTTTTACTCCACGTTTAGGTTACCTTTACTCGGTTCCTATCTAATCTGACCTTGGTTCGGAATAAAATATTCGCATTAAATTAATTAAAAATCGTATAGGTACATGCATACCAATTGCGATTTATCCTGCAAGGTCTTTATTAAAATTCAATAATAACATTCTTTCTATCGTGATTGCCGCTAATTGTGAGCCTTTTTTATCGTTGCAATACTTGTCTCGGCGCTCGGTAACTCGAATTGAATTATTAAAGAAAATATCTTACCGTCGATTTTATAATCACCGCAGTCTCCGGTGACTGGTACATCGGCTAAAATACACAAAACAAACATGTAGCGTGCAATTGACAACACAAAGCATGCATAAAGCTAATTTCAGATCATAAAAAGCCGACAGCGTGCATGGAAAACAGGAAAGAAGAACTCAATTAATTTAACTGAAAACTATTGTGAAATTCAAAAATACGTACCCAAGCCACCATTGCTGGCATCGTCTTGTTCGTTGGAATTCTCCACTGTCGGTGTTTCTAATTGTTTCTTGTTCTCGTTCTGTTCTTGAGCATGTGCCTGAATTTCGCATTCCAAACTCGAATCTACATTGAAAATAATAATAAAACGCCTACAAAACAACTACGCAAGACAAACATGCTAAAAATAATATTTGACAAAACGCTTCAAGTAAATAAGTTACATTAAAAATCACAGAAAAAAAACGGGGCTTTATAAAATAGTTTCCTTACCATTAGCCCTGTGACGGGCTTCTTCGAGAACGCATTGCTTGGTTTGTTTCACAACCAAGGTCTCGAACCTTGCGTCATCCACAAGGGAGCGACGGCGTGATGGATAACCGTTCTGAAAAAATAAAAAAAATAATTTAACTACTGATTAATAAAGTTATTTCAGTCGAGAGACAATAGAACTCATATATCCGGATCACAGAGAGAACTTTATCATCAGCTGTCAACGTATACAAAGCTTTGTCGGCCTAGGGCTGCTCGGCTAATGTTTCATAAACAGCCACCCATTTCAGATTTTCTTTAAACAAATTAAATTTCTTCAAACACACTCTCAGCAGCGTCAAATAATTTCCTTCAACTGCGTTGTCTACTTTATGACGCCTCTGTAATAAAATAAGAAATATGTCCCGAGTTCTTAGTGTAAAAAATGTAAAAGCTTTCAACCCGCAATCTAAAGCCGAACGCCGTTGGACGTCCGCACATTCGTAATAATTTCCTTTGTGATGCGATTTTTCACACCATGCTGAACACTGATTTACTATTTTCAATTCGACGTTATTTTTATATTCATTTCCGTTTGCTTGAACTCAAGATTGGTTTCAAACACATATTGAAGGTACGTCTTTTAAACGACGTACCTTAAAAATGTATTTAAAATATTTTCATAAATAAAAACTAATTTGGCCAGTTTTACGATCTTTTGGCTTTCTGATTGGATCGATAATTTTACGTACCTCAGCGATTATTTTTAGAATCAATTATACAGTATTGGCTTTTGATCTGGTTCCACGTGAAAAGATTTCATTTCCAAATTATTCTTTCTTATAGTATAGCTATACTTTTAGTACGGCAGTTTAAATGAGGTTCCATAAAGTTTCACAAAGCCTGGATATCATTAGGGATCCAGACACGTCCGGTGCGCCATTTCTGGTCCCTTCAGGTTCGGCTCTACTCCCGATTCGCTGTAAAGCTGGATTTATATTGCCAGCGAACTGAGGATAAATCCTCACTTCCTTTTAACTTTACTCTCTACTTGTTGGAGTCACATTTTCGCAATTCTTAAGTGCTTTCTATTATTCCAGCCATTAACACCGGATTTAGTATTAAAGACTTATTTTCGGAACTAAAAATGATTTCGCCTCACATATTATTATAAAGTATGTCAACGCTATAATATGCTTTCATAAAGCAAACTTCACGTATATATTTGATTACTAGCGATTAACTTTTTAAAAAGTATTTATTTTAACCTTTCACGTTACAAAGTATCGAGACAAAGAAAACATTAATGATTATTATTATTGACTATAAAGCTGCTTTAAATTCTTGTAAACGGTAACAAACTCCATGACCTAGATTCCATAAACCAGTTACATTTATTATAAAAAGGTATGTCAGAAAAAATATCAAATAATCAGCATTGACCATCGAAATGTGCAGCCCTTATTGACAAATATTTTCCGGTCCGATTTGTCCGGTTTATTGATTTTAAACCGATAAAAAGACCTATGAATAAACGTTTAATAATGAGTGCATCGATAATTACTTTAAAAAAATATAACAGCTAAACTAAAACACTAATCAATTATATTATGAGAGTAATTTCTGTCTCATAGGTTTTTTTTTAACTGGGAAAATTATTTTTGTGTTCTCTTAATATCAAAGCTATTAATAGGTTTGAAATTAAATTTTATATTTCACTTAGATCCTACAAATAAAGTTTTGAAAGCGTCCCAATCGGAATAAACGAAAACCTTTATGAATAATGAAATATATTCCACCATATCAGTCTACAAAGGAAGCTGATGGTATGAAAATAGAACAGACAAGGGATCTCTAAACTAATTTCCTGTGAGTTAAAGCCCCTTCCCGCTGTTTGTAACGTACATCCGTTCTGTTAAGGACATCTTTAGGACATTCCGAGAGATTCATCAAAATACATACAAACTATGAAAAAGTTATTTAAATATTCTGTTTTATTAATAATGATTCGGTAAAATATTTTTTGCCATTAGTAGATTTTTCGTAGAATAAAATATGTTTTTAATAGCTTAATCTTTGAATTCATAAACGAAAAGGTCAAATTATCAAAATATAATAAGTTTATCTACGTTTCAAATTACTATGATTTTTCAAGCGATATTTTTTTTCTTAGTCACAACTTAATGTATATCCGGCAAATTATGAAATCGATATGGAATGATGATTTATGTATAATAATACATTTATTCGCCTCGTTATCTAGTGGCCAGCGCGTTTGCCTACCATGGAATAGATCTCGGGTTTAATTCCCGGTATGGTTGACATGAAATATTTATTGAATTGAATGAATCAGGTTGTGGTCTCGTGGCTAGTGTAGCGGACTCACGGACCAGAAGGTCGAGGTTCGCACCCCGCTCTATCGCAACTTGTTTCCTATAATCTAATATTGAGTAATTTTCAACTTGCCCCAAAAATGCCCCCCAAAATCTAAATATTCGGGTAAATCATAAGAACGCAAATATTTTTTTTTAATTTTTTTTAAAATTGAAAACGTGTTTATAAACTAGAATATTTCATAGTGCCTGGACTGGCACCTGAAGCGTAGGACTGATAATCTTGCCTTTATGTTACAAAAATGATCGAGATACGCTGCGATTGGTGTACACATGTAGTGCGGAAAGGCAACCATAATGACATGACGTAACGTAACTAGTAACTAATGTTTTTATTTTACGTTATTTCCCAAAAACATATTTTGAATGGTTTTTTTCTATGTTTGTTAATGTACATTTTTTTGAAACCACGTGTATCAGTTTTTATTCTTACGCCAAGATAATAGCGTGTTCGTGTAGACGAATGTTAGAAAACAAAATATTTTTTTTTCTTTGTCGCTAAGATTTCCGCTATTGAAAATGACTATCTATTTTGTGTGCGAATAATTTTGCACGCAACCCATTAACACATATTTATTTTTTGTTAAATGGGGCGAATTCGGAAAACAATAGACAACAAATTTAATACACCGTGTACAAACATATTTTTTACCGATATATGTAGCGTATTTAAATGAGTTTTTTTTTAAATTTCAAAATCAACAAAATGATTTAATATTCGAAATAAAATACGTTCGTTTTATTACAAACTTTGTTGGCGAATTTATTATAGGTTCCTCTGAATAAAAAACGGAGATTAAAACTCATTTATGTTTGATACAAGCTTTTATCATTGATAATATAAAGATTTTTACGGAAACTGGTAAGATTATGCATGCATCTTATATTGAGGCATTCGTGGTCTTAAGAGAATATAAATAAAATATAATCTTTGTCAAATATGTTCCGTGGTAACCATATTTGAGTTTTATTTTTGTTAAATTGTACACCAAAAATTTTTTTATTATAACCAACCAAATATCCGGCCTCTGTGGTGTAGTGGTTAAGACGCTTGACTCACGCACGGAAGGTTCCGGGTTCGATTCCCAGTGAGAACACAAAAATTAAAATGGGATTTTTCTCAAGCCTGGGTGCTCTGTGATGTAATTCACCACTGTAATTAGGCCTCTTGGCCTGTTGTGGTGCAAAAAAAAAGCAAAATATAAATGTAGAAAAAAAATATAAATTGTTACAAAAAATAATTGTTCGTCTTCGTGTTTTATAAGATGCTCTGTTATGCATTTTAATCCACCAGTCAGGAGATTAATCACAATCAATAATTGTTTTGTTTCTGTTTTTTTTAGAAAGCATTTCTGGCCCAATTTGCTCATTTGTCGTCTAACAAACTCAATGATTATTTTTTATAGGTCTGAAATAAATATGTTTGGTACTTATATAAACATGTTGCATGTGTTTCGATGCAAATTTCGAATGGTCAATGAATGATCAATTATTCATATTTTATATTTAATTCCTGTTAACACAAATCGAGAGGAACATTGGATAAATTATTGAGTTATTTATTCAATAAAAATCGATCTTTAAATGATACATTTAAACATTATTTAAATTTAATCGCACCGTTTCAACGACCTACAATATTATAACTACAATATAACTTGATAACCTTCAAGGGTATTATGCACTTGTTACCTGCTTTGGCAGAAAAATTATTATGCCATTGCGTTTTTTACAGTCTCAAAGATTTATCAGATTTATTTTCATTATCGAGATTCAGAATTTTTCCTGTAATAAGTAAAATTACAATACCTCATTTAAAAGGATAACAATAATAGGAAATATGCGAAATCAAACAATGACACTGACACTTTTGTAAAATCAAGAGTTTCAAACAAAATACTGCATTTTCCTGACACATCTGTACCACATATTTTTCATTCTATTATAATTCACTTGTCGTTATCCATATTTCTCCGGTTGCTTGTCTTATTAATCCAGTCTGTCGCTCCCTTTCCAAGTCGAGTTAAATAACCAAACTCTGCGAATTAAACATAAGTTTTACTTGGATCTCCAAAAAGAATCAAATATTGTCCTATCTCCAAGAAATTCTTAGCATACACGGCCAGAATCATTTCTTGAAGCATATTTTTTTATCCTATGGCTTTTACAGTCAATCAAAAGAATTTATTTAATTAAAAAAATATCGGACAGAATCAAATAATTGAATCTAATACATGTCTATTTTTTTTAATTGCACAAATAAAAAAACAGCATAACTAATGGTCTATATTTACATAACAGATCACGAGGAGATAGCCAATGGTTTTGTTTACCTCTTTCAACACAGTTGATACTAACTTTCTTTTTGCATATTATACGGTAAATCGGGGTTCTAGCACTTCTGCCCAATACTATCGGTGGCCTGGTAAACAAGGTCGACATGTTATGCATTATATTATGGGTACCTGTCTAACTCCACATAATATTACATAACATTAAATAATGTCTTAAGAGTGCTATGACTGTATGCTTTTAATGTGTGAGAAACTTTCGGAGAAGACCTACATAATGGTTCTGTTTATAATTAAAATGATTTTATATTTATTCGTGAGAAAGCCATTTTTAAAGCATCATGATATATTTTTCATGCCGTTAGACCACGTAACATTTGCATTCTGTATATTTTATTCATAATTAAAAGTGTGTTATAGAGTAAAAAAAAATAAGTATAAAATGTTGTATTACGGCTTGGAGTATTTTTTTGTCGTGTTATCTGAATACTGCCAAAAAAACTTATCGTAAACCACAAGTAAACTTGCGTTTATATAGATCAAGACATTGACATTGTTTTTTTTGTAAACAATACGTTTGTTGTAGTTGTATACGCCAAAATTTTATAATGAGCGCATTTTTTTAAATTCGCCTTAACTTTCCGAGGTAATTTAAAAAGTCATTGCATGTATTTTCAAGACGAAGACGTTCAAAATTTTTATTATTAATAACGCTATTCTTTTCCGTTTATTTTTAAGTATTCAATATTTTTTTAATTTAAAAATTGTTATAAATGTTTTATACGACAGTATCTATTTATTGTTACAAAATAATTGCAAGTTTTGCTAAATTAATGTTTTGTTATTAAGACATACAAACAGTTTAGTTTTTAGCTATTTAGTTTTGTTTAAGCATTTATTGTTTTGAATTGTGGAATATTATATGGATGTTGTAATAATTTATATCATCATCATTTCTCTTTCCGCACCTAATGGTGCATAGGACACTGCATTAGTACACCAATCGCGGCTTATCCTGATCATTTTTTGTAACATGAATGTAAGACGATCAGTCTTACGCTTTAGAAGCCAGTCCAGGGACTATGAAATATTATAGTAAATACACATTTTAAAACAAATTGTTCATGTCAAACACTCCGGGAATCGAATCCGACACCTCTTGCGTGGTAAGCAAATGAGCTGACCAGTACACCACGAAGCCGACAAATTTATAATATTAAAAAGTAAATAATAATAATTAACAATAAAATAAATTCATGTTTTTCGAAAAGCGTTGTTGGATGTAAAACGTTTATCTAGCATAAAATATTTCTAATTTCTTTTATTTAATGTTTTACTAGTGTAAAGATTTATCATGATTTGTGAATTTTCCTCATTTTATATAGAATTTCCAGATCTGTGAGCAAATATATAATAATGGCTTGATGTGGAAATCCTATAATTATTATCCAGGCCGGTTCACTTGATCTGACACTCGCAGAGCTAATTCAGCCGTCACTTCAACCCGTCCGAGGGTCCTCAGTTTGACCTAGTACCCTCAGACAGGACTATATTGCTGAACTCTCTGTCTCGGAGTCCTAGCCGAATGTTAACCTTACTAAAGCATGGCTAAATTATTTGTAATTAATCATTTCCACGATTAATTTTACGGGGAATTAGAGCGTAGAATGTTAGTTCTTAGGACAAGGTTATAGGAACAAGACTAATATTATGTAATGAACGATTGTTTAACTGACTATCGCGGATGTTTTAATTTATGCAAAAGTTTAATACCCGCGCATCATGAAACTACATGTTATAATTGTTTAACCAGACAATTGCTTTTATTTTTCATCGTTTTCAATTTAATTGATAAGAAACGACGCGCAATGGAAATGTTACAATATTTCAATTGGATACAATAAAAAAATAAACGAGAAAATAAGAATCTCGAAAAATAATGCATCACAAATTTGTCGATCGAATTTTCTTTATCAACTTCAACTTTTGTTGGATTTTTTAGATAAACGAAACTCTATTCAGAGCTTTTACCAGTTAAACATATAATTTTGCAAAATCAAATAAAAAGTGCATCAGTTTCTGTACAGTAAGGAAAATGCATAGTCTTAAATATTGAAAAAATACACTTATCACTCAACATCTCGAGGAGTTAGTGCAATTTCAGATGAATGTGCTGAACAAACCTCAATGCTGTAGGATTTCTTGATGGCAAACATCTCCCGGTTCTTCTGGGCGGCTGCTACTGCCATCATCTTGAATGTGTTGAATAGAACTTTCGCGGATCAATTGAAATAAAATCACTGGGGGTGTCTACCCCTTGAACTGTAGAGCGATTCGAGGGTACTTTAACCGAGCCTGGCGCTTGGAAGCTTCCACTGCTGGGCAATTAGGATCAGTGAACAAATCAAAGTCTTCGAAGGCTTTACGAATTTCCGACCACGGGCTGTGACTGCTGCCTGTCTGTCGAACTAATAAAGCGAACGGATTACCGATAGCTAACTGATCTTGGAGATCGCAAACAAATCAATGAGTGCAATCGGCCGGAGTGATCAGTTTAAATAGTGGTAGAGGAAGGCCCCTTCCCCGCGCCGGAGTGCGCATGCGTCACGCCATCCCTCCCCCAGCCCGGTCCATCTTACTTCGCGGGCAGCAGTCCTGAAAACAGCCTGCGAATCAACATACGGTAAATACACTACACTGGGTCCTTTCAACCTTGTTACGCCGATTCGAATTTTCCTTGCGGAAATGGTTTAACTGTGGACGGGTTTAACCGCCAACGACCAATGAACGAAGGGCGATAACTCTGAATATCCCGACGCGGGACATAAACACTTTTCAAACTTTTTTTAAACTTAGGGTTTTTCCGGAAAAATAAAAGTCGATTCATATTTAATTTTGTAGCAATTTGAAATTAAAACTTCATAATTAAGTAATTCTCTTCATGACTTAATTTTCATTCAATTGCAATAATACAATAAAAGAATCGCTAACTTAGTGAAGTACGAACTTTTATGTAAATTGAATATTAATATTGAATTTATACATAGATCTTATAAACCGGGAACTAAAATTATACAGTAAATTACCAGACAAAGAAAAGATAAATAAAACCTTCACAAAATGTTTTTAAATTATTTTAATTTACAATAGAGTATGAATTACAAAAAAAAACATTGTTTTAATAAACTATGTTAATCCATGAGGGTTTAAAAATTTGTTTGAAATAAAAAAATAATAAACCATGCATATTTGAAAATAACGAATATTTCTAAACTGAGGTGTCTTTGAAAATTATACAATTCAGTGAAAAAAAATTATCTTGTTAAAAAAAAGTTTTTTTTAAATATGTAAATATGATAGAAAATTACGAGGGAATCCACTATACTTACTCCATTTACTCTTCGGCGTAAGAATGTACAACATATTATTATAATAAGTTTTATCTTTAAATCATGAAAGTCCTCACGAAATACGAAGTCGTTATTCATAATAAAATATACAGTAACAATATTCCCTTGGAATGGTAGAAAGACAGCATAGAAAGCCATATGGCTTTATCTTTTATGGACTTCACTTCTTCTACATTCATGCCACTGTGAATGAACACCCATCGTAGCACCTCCTTATTAATATTAATATTGATTTCCTTAAATAATATTTTTAATTCCTCTCCATCATCAGCCGGTTTTCAATCTTCCTTTGTACTTTGTAATGATTACTATTTTTTCAGAAAAGTTTTTATTTCGACCATTCTCATTCGCGAGAATCGAATAAGTTACAAAAAAATACATCAATCAAACGTAAAATATTTATATTGGGATTTTTTTCTATTTATTTTTATATTAGCCGTTTTTATCAACATTTAACATTTTTTCTGAAATTTTTATTTATTTAAACTACGTAAAAAAAACATTTACATGTTTTAACCGTATTTATCATATTTCAACACATTTTTATACTAATTTAAGAGAAATACAATAAATCAAATTAATAAATGTATTTTATAATGACGAGTGTATTTGTTTTGTGAATTTATCGCTACCTCTGTCCATGATGGCAAATACAAGGTTATAACATTATAAACACCATTTTCTTGTAAATAAAAAAACGAAGAGGAACGCTTTTGCCCTGTATTCCGTAAAATGCAATTTATGTTCTTGTCTTACCATTTTTATTTCTCAATACCTAATAAAACATATTTATTGTTATGCGTTTACATCATACTTAAAATAAAGGCGATTAGTGATTAAAACAATAATAAATAGATTATCTGAGAATATGACTAAAGTACTTCAGTATAAAGTATTAACCATAGTTTTTAACAAATAAAACGATATTATTGTAAAAAAATATATTTAAAAGACCAACTATATGATTTTCCATTGTAAAAAAGGGAAATATGTATTTATCTTGTGTAATTATGTGTATTTTAACAAATTTATTGCTAAGTGCGTCGTTTAATTATTTATTATTATTGTTATTTGCTTGTAGATAACAGAAATTAACATGGTAATTCCTATCAGGTTTCTTACGGTACAGACAGAGTCTGGGTTTCCCGAACAAGTCGGCAACTTTCTAAGCGAGACTTGAGCAAAAAACTCAGATTTCATACTGAAATTTGGATTGTCTTAATTCTGATATCTGGACTCCGCAATAAATAATCCTTTCAAAATAAATCAAAACTTAAGAAAACATCTAAACGAGTTCAATAATCCGCATTGAGGTGAAGGTCGTGAACTCAACGGAGTTTGGAATTTCCTGCTGAAAAAATAAAACTGCATCTCACTTAAAATTTATTACGTCTACCTGAAGTTATCTCGATGTTATTATTTTGAATGGTACTATCATTGTTTCTCATTACGCTGTTCAATTACCAATGAATAATCTTTAAAGAAACATTAACTTGTCTGTTTTGATACGGCTAAATGAATTTGAATTAAAATATAATTGTGAACCGTAATTATTCACACAATACTTTGTCTCATCGTCGAAAAGGGCATCTTAATATTATTTTCCTTCGTTTTAATGTTTGGTCTTATGCACATGATCTAAGGTAGGATATAATTGCATTTTCAGCTAAGGGAAAAAGTAAACAATACTTATTTTGTTCATTTTATTATATTTCTATGTTCTATTTCGTGAGTTTTGTTATTCAATGTACATTTTTTGAACAAATGACGTCTTAACGTTTCTTAAATAACGTTGGCACAATAACTATTTAAGCTGGTAAAAAATAGTTTAGTCTTATCTATTACACAATAAAAACGTTAATTAACTAATTAGTATATACATACAATAAAGAGATAAATGCTGCTATGGCAACTATAAACCTAGTTTTCAGCTAGTTCCTCAATGTTGTAATACTTTGTACTGCAAAATAAATTGCAAGTAACAAAAGCTTTGTTTATTAGTTTTTGTGATTCAATCAGTTTTTGCTTCAACTTTAAAACTGGTTTTAGTAGTTTCATATTTGTTTGTATTAAGTATTTAGACTTTTTTTAAATTGAATTAAAAGACATTTTTTAAACGTATTATGTCTAGGATATGCTGTATAAATCAAAATAAAATGCCTATTATATTGAACTCAAAGGCATACCTAAAATTAAAAAATATAAAAAAAAATTAAATCATCTAACTCTAGACATTAGCTAAGATTCTTTTATCTTAGACTTAATACACAGAAATAAACATTAATTTACTTAACAAAAAATATTTTAATTACCTTTAGAACCAAAAACAGATAGATAAACTCCTTAAGATATTGTAATTAGTATAAGGATATGGCTATTATATTTAGTCTTGAACTTGATAGTTATGATCAAATATGATTTCATTGTTTTACCGCAATACTGTTTCTAGACTTGATTATAATTATAATAATATATTATCATCGCGGTTCAGGCAAAAGTCACAACAACAACAACAACAAAAACAATAAACCGTCACGCCGTTTCCCCGCAAGGGTAGGCAGAGAGGATAGAACGCCACAACACTCTATCTTTGCACACAGATACGACTTTTGAGAAGTCCACCTTCAAGTATATGTTAAATTTAGTCATGCCATGTCTTTCTCGGTCTTCCTCTTTTTCTGCATCCATCAACATTCGCATCGTAAACACATTTGCCAGAGAGATCGCATTTCGACAGCATTAAGCCTACTTTCATCCCTGTTTTTCCAAGTCCATACTTCGCTCCCATACATCTCACATGCAGACAGCAAAAATAGCTATCCCTATAAATGACAGTTTTGAGTTAAATATGCCATTCGAAGCGTAAAATTATGTTCACTGTGACAAGCGTCACCAAGCTAAATTAGTTAGAAAAACGTTCTGTCAATCCGAATTGAATATTTATTTTTTTCCTTGTGACTTTATATTGCATGAATACAAAAACATTTTAAAAAAAACATTTTTTTTTTTTTTTAAATAAATATTGTTTTTAACCACATTATAATAACTATTTCTTCGTTTCACTAGCTCTTATATCTTGCACTGTCCAGAGCAAAAAACGCTTAACTAAATTTTGAACAACTTGTCTCATTATAACCTTCTAGGTATTTATTTTATATACCAGAAGGAAAAAGTTAACAAAAAAGGATTTATTAAAAAGACATGAATGAATTATGCTGTATACATAAAACATCCAAAATACGAAAATCTGTTTTTTCCCTGGTCTCGGACGATTTCGCAAAATGGTGGGGTTAGAAACTTTTTCCAGAACGGCGACGCAATGTTAAACGCAATTAATAATGTTTATTAATATATTAGTAAAATAAATATAGCAGCAGGAACTATGGCTCGGGCTCCGCAATGACAAACTGCCTAATATTTCATTTTTGTGTACTTTTTGTTTCACAGTCACGAGGGACGAATATTAGGTACAGGTATTATTAATAACGCCTTTTTTAAAAGAGATTTAAAAAAAAATAACTGTTGGCCTATTTTTTTGCGAGTCCACTTCCATTATGATTTTCACGCGGATATTTTTTAATCAATTAACAAATATAAAATTACGATAATTGTCAGTATTTTTTACAAATAAAAGCAGTTTAAACGACATTTTTTTTTCAAACTGTTTTAATTTTGATGCTATTAATTTTCAGATTTATAAATCGATAAACGCTCAAATATGATTTCATAGACTAAAAAAAATTAAGCCACATTTCAGAAAGAAAATGTTTTTTTAGCGTATTTTTATATGATTAATAAAATAAGTGTATTGACTTATCTCAATGTTTAGAAAAATACTAGAAAAATGTTTTTTTCTTTTCTATGATTAAATACATGTGACGTGATTTAAACTTTATATTTTGTAGTAAACAGCTTTTATCTATTTTTTTCCACGTGAACTTGAAAACTGCGAAGCTTGTGTTATCATTTGCGGTGTTTAATGTACTTACACCTTAAATTTTTGTTTAGTATATAAAATAATCAAAAACTTATGATGAAACACTTGAATGGCGGCCTCCGTGGTGTAGTGGTCAAGACGCTTGATTCACGCACGGAAGGTTCCGGGTTCGATTCCCGGTGAGAACACAAAAATTAAAATGTGATTTTTCTCAAGCCTGGGTGCTCTGTGATGTAATTCACCACTGTAATTAGGCCACCTGGCCTCCTGTGGTGCAAAAAAAAAAAAATGTAAAAAAAAAAATATGTAAAAATATGTATGTAAAAATATGTAATTAAAATCATTAAAAACATTTCACCAAATGTTATTAAATATATGTATATAACCACTTACCGACTTTTCTTTGTCTACCGGTTTTGGTATTGGTTTAATTGGTGTCCTGACAAAGAGACGGATACGTCTCGAAACCAGTAGACATAGAAAAGTTGGTAAGTGGTTATATACAAAAAATTAAATTACATTAAGCAAAATGTTTGACCACAAAGTTAATGCTTTAAATATTAATAAATTTATCTTATTAAAATATTGCAAGCATATAGTTGTAAACCGGTTTGTGATCCCGTGGTAGTGGATTCAACGATTGAAAATCCAGGGTTTAAATCCCACTACAACTGGACTCCTATTTTTTATGATTGTTATTTGCAACTTTTAGGTAATGTTCTTTAAATTAAAATATTTGGGTCAATAACAAGAACGAAAATGTTTTTTTTTCATCGGGAAAAAACATAATAAAAAAATGTATTTTGTTTAATACTCACAATAATTGTTCACATAAGAAGTATCAAAAAAATGAAACTGTTACTCGAAAATAGATATTTTGTTTTGAAACTGCTTCGTGAAAATGTTTTAAAATCCGTTTAAAGCTGTGTGGATGTAAGCCACTGCATTGTTACACCAACCTAATAAAATAAAAATTGTTAGGCATTCGATATACTTTAGTTTTTGTTGCTAAAAATATGTTGATTCTGGGTTAAACGAATGGTCGGAAACGTTTTTAAAGTGTCAAATAATATTTCACCTAGATTTACAATTCGTTGCGTAATAAATAAATTGTTATGAAACTTTTACTTATATGTATTTCTGTTGTAAACAAATTCCGCGAATTTTCATGAACTTAAAATAAATATAAAACCCAGTAAAAACCAAGTATCGTTGTCATGTGATTTCCAAGTTCATTATTACTATCAAAATATTATGAAGATATGACACTTAAAATGAATAAACAAACGGTTCATTTGATTTATTATGTAGTTTGTTTTATCTGCTAGCCAGTGATAATTATCAGCAGGTCAAAAAATTTACAAATCTTAATGTGGTAATGAAATGTAGGGTAGTAAAGGTCAATCAACGTTAGTTTATTTTAATCGATTAAAATATTTATTGAATTGTTATAAATGCAGTTTGTTTCGAAGTCGACACTAAGTGCCTGGAAGAATGACTAGACAGGTGCCACCATTTTGTAGCGCCAATTTGTATCATACCTTTAAAATATATGATTTTTTCTTTTTCTTTTTTTAATTATTGTTAAACTCCTTGAATATGTGATACAACTTTTAGGTTCAAATATTGTTTTTAAAAAATAAATAAAATGAAATATGTTCATAATTTAAGTTACGTAAAAGGCTATTGTTGTGTTTATATTTATAAAATAAGTTATAAAAGATAAAATATTTTCAATTTTATTCAATGACTATATCAGTACAGAGCCCTTTAATATCAGGAAAAAAAAACAAAAAAAAAGGAAATTTTTGCCGTTCCTCAGTCACTTCTTTTCCTTTGTTTTTAATTACCACCCCTGCTTTTCTGTGGGTGAAATAGAACCAGAATCCCGGACGAGTGTTGTCGATTAAATTGCTGCTCCCGGGTAAAAATCAAGGGAAAAGAAATCGATTGGAGATTAATCTACCATTTTTAAGACCCAGGGTTTGAGTGGACGTAAAATACTCGTTTCAACGGCTGTTTAAACTGCAATGCTTCATTGTTCCTGGACCATCACCTGGAGTGTAGAACTGATCACCTTCATGTAACAGATTCTGCATTTGGTATATCAATGCAGTACCCTATGCACTAGTTGGTGCGGAAAGGATAATGGTGATGAGGACGATGATTTATTCCTGATCTAACAAACCAATTACTTGTTGGGACAGGAATCATTTGAAAAGGGAATATTGTCATTTTTCAGCAATAAATAATAATGTCTTAAAATGTTCATGCTTTTGCTGGATTGATGAGGCACCGGATAGCTGACGAGACAACAATAGCCTCTACTTAAAGACAGTAGTCATCGGAGGTTGCTGAGGCTGTCAATAGTAAAAACAATATATTTATATTTCAATTTAACAGTATTTTATTATAGTCACATTTATTATATATCATAGTACACACATGTATAATTTAGATAACAATAAACATTAAGTTTGATATTTAAAGTACTTTTAATTAATCTCTTAAAATGGAAGACGTGCCGATTCGTAGTTTAAGTGGATCTAGGAATTATGTAATATGTAAAAAATAATTACTAGCAGAACAACGATTCTTAAAACACTACATTATATGATTTGAATGTTTCCAGAGTTATCAAACCGGCGACGGTCAATTTATTTTAGCCAGAAGTCACCAGTCAAAATAAATACTTCACTTCAGTCTTGCAAGAAATTTGAATCAGCTCGTCTATTTAACAATGGACAACTCTTTTAGAGTTCTCGAAGCAGCTATATGTTGAAATGCATTTTAACCGAAAATAATTGTTAATTGCATTGTATTTTGGGAAGTATGTTTACGAGGGGTGAAAAGACTGAGAAAGATTTTGAAAGTAGGGTGAGTGCCGGGAACAGGGTGAACGGTGCACTGAAATCTACTTTGGCAAACAAATGTTTATCGCAGGAGGCAAAACCAGCAGTTCACAACTTAGTTCTAGTGAGATTTACTCTAATGTATGGGAGCGAAGTATGGAATTGGAAAAGTAATTATGAAAGTAGGTTAAATGCTATCGAAATGCGATCCCTCAGGCGAATGTGTGGTAAAACGATGTATGATAGGTGCACAAATGTCGAGATCCGTGAGCTGAGTAAGGCTGAGATATCCATTATCGACAGAATCAAGAAAGGTGTGCTGCGTTGGTTTGGACATGTAGAGCGAATGGAGAGCGAAAGAACAGCCAAAAGGATCTACGATGCGAGAGTTGATGGTAGCAGAAATTAGAAAGATCGAGAAAGACATGGCGTGATCAAGTCCATCAAGTACTTGAATATGGACATGTCAAAAGTAGGAATAATCGGCGTGCGTGAATGATAAGATGTATGAATGTAGAGGAAGCGAGGTCTGTATGCAAAGACAGAATGATATGGAGTGCTCTCCACTCTGTAATTGTCTCTTCATTTATACATCTTCTCGTGCAGGCGAGCCGATTGTTCCAACTTTTGACATGTCCAACGTCCATTTTCAAATATTTGTTGGTTTTGGTCTTGCCATGTCTTTCTCGGTTTTCCTCTATTTCTGCACCCATCAACATTCAGATTATAAATCTTTTTCGCCGCCCTTTCGTTGTCCATTTACCTTACATGTATAGATCAACGCAGAGCTTCTTTCTCGATTTTTTCGATGATGCTTATTTAAGCTTTACACAATGTACGGATCTCAATATTTGTGCATCTATCGTACATAGTTTTACCACACATTCACCTGAGAAATCGCATTTCGACAGCATTTAGTCTGCTTTCATCCCAGTTTTTACAAGTCCATACTTCGTTCCCATACAGCAGGGTCAGCACCGGGACTCCATTGTGAACTTTTCGTATTTGTTTCTTGAACTATTTCTCAACACAATTTAATCAATATCAATCCACCCTAATTTTACCGTGGCGAGTGGTTTTGGACGATTCGTGTTAATCGAGCCTGCGCGTTCAATAAACACACACTATTGTATCCTTCGGAAGCCTGTAGAGACACACTTATACTTCGGCTATTTGAGTGTGTTGGATGGCATGAACTAGGATTGAGTTACCTATACCTACCTGACCTTTTTTTTTTTAAATAACTTCAAAAAATAAAAACTTTTTTGTACATGTAAATTTTTATATTCCTTTTAATGATTATTTTTTTACATAATTTGTTACCGTGTTTATTTAATGAAACCATTGTGTTATAAAATGTAGATTTAAAGGTTTTATGTTTTTTTTCCTTGTTTATGTACTGTATATTATTTGAAGTGTTTATTTCTACACAACATGTATTTTTGCAAAGTAAAAGGCACTACGTGCCGCGTATATTGATAATAAATAAATTCCCTTCTAAAATACCACTCAATAATAAATCTACAACCAATCATGGAAAAGGAATGCCCAACAGAGATGGAGGTCCCTTCTCAAAAATGCGTTCCCTCTCTGTTGCAACAAATTTTGATCTAAATAACTCCCTAGGGAAGAAATCCAGCCTGTCTACAAACATTTGAACATACGCAAAACATTGTCGATTACTACATTGACACACAACACGAGTATGAATCAATCACTAGAATGTTTGTAATTTCTCCGCGACATATTAATGAGCGAAAAATTTCATTACCGACAATGAAATTCGGAACAACGGAATTACCTAGACTGTGACGTAGTAATATACTGATTTCTGGCTAAACGCGTGGTATAACCGACGTAATATAAACACGTATAATATATAATCATAATGACTCATACTAATATTCACACCGTGCTATGCTCTGCAACCGGTTAGAACTCTTGACATTAAACATGTTGGTATTGCAATTTTCTCGAAACTCGTCATTAGCGATAACAAGTTAAATGATTAATTAGCCTAATTTATTATTTAAAAAAACATTTTTTAAGTGTAACTTGTGCGTTATCAACGTTCATTTGAACGCAGTTACGTTTCCTTTTTTAATTTTCAAAAAAGTCTCGTTCTAACTCCTTAAACACTCTGCTGAAAAATCCCTCTGCAGACGGTGCTATAACGTCGTGTTTTATTAAACTTAAAATTAACGCTCACATATAAATACAGTTTGATTAAACATTTTCCATAACTTATAAGAAAAAAAAAAAATTTATAATTAAGGCTTGTTTAAGCAAAATACGACCTTATTACTAAATAAAATAATAGACATGTATAAAGTTAACTTGAGTTCTACTCATCCGACATCATCATTTTTACTTTTTTAACATTTATTTATTTATTTGCCAACAAATTATAACATCTTACATAAATATTATAGATTTTTAGAATAATAAGCGTTAAAATAATGACTCTAATAACAATATATAAGTAATCACTTAAACGTGCCTATGACAGGTCATATGCTTTGTAGATGATTAGACTTCCACGTTCCGTTGTCAAAAATAATATTTATATATGTTGCCATGTATGTGAATCTTGATAACAACTATAAAGTTATCATGTCTACAAACGTTTGGACATACTAAAATCCCATTTAAATACTTATAATATATTTTACTTTGAGTCAATTGCAATTGCTAAAACAGATTTTTCTTCGGTCTTGCGGTCTTAAGAACGCATTTTTTTTTTATTTACGATTTAAGATTTCATCTTCAAATTAATTAAAAATGGTGTATTTTCATAATCTCCTTCCATATTCCCTCTTTCCAACCTGCTGACAAGCCTCTTAAAATTGAAAAAAAAATTGGGTTATACGTTAATAAATATATATACTACCCATTGTGTGTTAAGGTTCCTATTTGTAGTGTGTACGTAATGTGATGAAAGGTGTTGCGTTGCTTCTCTGTAGAGATTTTTTTTTTGAAGATGAAAGTAAAATCCGAGGGGCTCTGGTACTGCAGTGAACCGCAAAAATAAAAGCCAGGCAACCGATAAACGAGCAGGAATGACGAAGAGAGCCTATTTCGCCGCCTTATATAGCATCTGGGGATAGCTCCACATGTAAACCAAAATATGCGTCAAATGCACAAAAACCTACCCACAGAAGAATACCAAATCTAAACAGTGTGTTATTGATCATTTACACTAGCCAGTGACAGGTTTAAAGCCCTGTAAATGCCGAGACATATATATACTCTTATAGATGTTCTCTATCCCTGTTTAAATATTATTTATTCAAAATCGTTAATTGTCTACGTTCATTTTAAATTAAAATACAGAACTATTGTACAACATAAACAAAAATTATTGCTTATCATTTCTTACAAAAAACAATTAGACAAGCCTAATCGACTATATCTAACGGGTGAACCAAAATTCACGCAAGAAGTCATTTTGATGGAAAACACAGTTTTTCAATAAAAAATGGTTTATTTTGTATTTATTCATAAAGTATACATTATATGATTGTGTATGGAATAGCACATCGGATAATGCACAGCGAAGAGTTTATTAAATGGGTTATGGAACAAATACCTACAAGTGGATGCTGATTTTTTTGTTTTTTTAGCAAAATCATTTTCAGCGATGAGGCTCATTTTCTTCTTTATTGTTTAGTTAATCGTCAAAGCTGTCCCGTTCGGGATACAGAAATTCGACGAGTAATTGTTGAAAAATAAATGCATCCACATCGTGTGACTGTTCCAGATTTTGGGCCAAAGGCATCATTGGATCATTCTTCATCAAAAATGCGGCTGATTAGGCAATGACAGTTGACAGTGCTCACTATCGCAACATGACAATCCAGTTTTTTGTGCCTAAATTGCAAGATTTGGATGCGGACGACATTTGGCTTTAACAAAACGGTGCCACATGCTATACGGCCTGAGGAACAATTCACTGAATGATTCGTTTTCTGGTCATGTATTTCCCGTATTAGTTATCAAAATCATGCAATTTTAGATCGTTCAACTTTTTTCTACGGGGATTTTGAAGTCTTAGGTTTATGCCATAGAATTATAATATACCAAAAGGCACGTAAAATCAAGTTTGTTTACAACGTACAGTGTTCAAAAATCCCCTCTCTACCCAAAATCCCGCCTGCGCGCATGCGTAAAGTGGCCCCGCAATGTTGCCAGACCGTGAATAATATACACAAATATAAGATAATTTTGTGTTACGTTATGTTATATTTTACAACAAAAAATATTTTACTGACTCGATTATAAAAAAAACAGGTACTTTTATAGGTCAAACTTAAAAAAAAACATTAAATAATCAAGTCAATACCGTTAATATAACACTCAGGCTTATTAATAGAAAGCCGGGTAAAAATTTCGACTACCCTGGCAATACTAAAAAAATTTTCACGTAATATTTTTTATCTATAATCTGATAGATGGTAAAATAATTGAATTCTTACCTAAAATTACTTGTGAATTCGCTTCTCACTCATAAAATCGGCTCCTACAGTATTTTCTTTTAATCCCACCAATATTTTGACACTCGCAAACGACACAACACGGCGTAATTGAATTTAAAATGGCAGTTGCGTACTAAAGCTAGGGTTTCCTAGGACAGCGGTGCCCGTATTTTAACGGCCGTAGTGAACGGTGATGCGGTGGATAACCGTCGTAACTATGACTAGATTGTGGTTTCCTAGAAAAACGGTGTTATCAACACCATTTAACACCGTTTCACTAGGAAACCACTCTCTAGTCGACGTTACGACGGCTGTCTACCGCATCACTGTTAAAATACAGACACCGCTGTCCTAGGAAACCCTAGCTTAAGCGACTGAGTACCTAATAACCAAAACGTAAAATTACTTATTTGTAAGTAGTTTAGTCGAATTCAGTTTGATCCTTGTACGCGGTTTCTGGACTATTCTAATTCTATGGTTTATGGCAACAAACCCACGATCTGATACGCCATGATGGAGGCTGCATCATTGGATTGACAGGTGCATCAACGAAATTCAGCTACATTTATGCAAAACGGTGATGAAAAATTGCGACATAAGTGCGTTTGTGCCAGCAAGTCATTGAGACCATTTGTCCGATATAATATTTCATCCATACCATATGCTGAACGTATGCTTTAGAAATCAATAAAAAAATACATTTTTTAAAATAAAACTCAGTGTTTTCTGTTAAAATCACTTCTTGCGTAAATTTCGGAACAGCGCTATAATAATATCTTTATTTTGTATTTTTACAATTATTTAAAAATATGAACAAAACCATTAATATTATATAAACTTATATCATGTTTTCTATGATTTTTCTTAGGTAATAATAACACTATCTTGAATTTGTAGGTCAGTGCATATTTTTCTCATTTTGATACATAATGTTGTTAGCGGATATTTTTATTATAAAGTTAGTGTTTTGGTTTTCATGATAACTTATTGAATAATGTTTAATAGTAATAATAATGTAATTTTGTGTCCGGTTGTGGTCCTGTGGCTAGTGTCTCGGACTCACAGATCAAAGGTCCATGGTTCAAATCCCGCTCTACCCCAACTTGATTCGCATGTTTTAGTTTTTTTCGCTTAAAATAACTTAATATTAGGTAAATATTAAGTTATTTAAAGCTTTTAGCCTATAAAAAATACCTGGTATAAGACTTAACCTTAAATTAATTTTGAAAACTACAGATATATTAAATTTAGTATGACTTAGTGTATATTGCCAGTTTGTAGAGCGTTCAAAACTTTACGAAACTGCATCATTAAGTCAAAACCGCATATTTTCGAGTTTTTTGCCAGTATACCCACGATATATTATTTAAAAAAAGTAATATTAGTGTTTTAATAATAATTAATCCAAATATTTAAATTTTGGTGACCATTTTCAAAGAGTTGTAAATAACTCACTATTAGAAAATGGAAATCAAGTTAGGGTAAAGTGGAGTTCAAACCTCGGACCTCTGATCCGTGAGTCCGCAACACTAGCCACGGGACCACAACCCGTTTCAAACAATATTGTAAAACTTGGCAAAAGAGATTCTAATGATATTTTTATCAAAATCGTTATTTAAATTTGGCGAGTACTCTCAGATGAAAATCCTGCAAAAGGAAATTGACTCGAGATTAGTCGGTCTCGTCATGTACGGATTATTGCGTTTGCCAGGCATTAAATAAATAAATAATTAAAAAACAATAAATATCGATCCACCGTATTGTATTTTATCATGCGGAGTAGATTTTTGCCGTGGTTGAAATGGGCCAATCATGCGATATCACGCAGTGGGCTCGTGGTTTGCACGTGCACAGCGGTCCAGTCTCCGTGAATGTACGGCAGCCAACCATGTCAATTGAAAAGAGCAGACATAGAAATTATACAATGTCTCAAAATACAAATTCAATTGTTAATAAGAAAGTTAAACGCTTCAGTTATCATTAAAAATAAACATATTCTTAAATGAACGAATTTTATTTGCTAAAAATATATTTGTGACTTGGGTCTAAAAGGGCCAATGTCAGATTTCATACTTTTCTAAACACTATTTTATAGAGGTTCGATGTAAATTAAAAACTTTTATTTGTAAATATTTTACAGACACATATATTAACATATTACAAAAGAGATGAAGAACACTTAAGAGAAGGCTATTTAGAAGTCTAGGCATTTACAGGTTTTATGACTTGTCATTGGCTGGTTTGAGTGGCCACTTTACACACTGTGTAAGTTTCACCATTCTGCCCATATTTGCACATCTATATTCCTTCAATTCTGTGATCGACACTATTTCAGAAGGTGATTATTACAGTTTTTTTGTATGAAAGCGGTCTGACTAATTTTATCAAAACATAAAATTGACCTTACTGCACCCGATAACACCAATATCTCATTTTTTCAAAATTGTGGACTGGCGTCTTTCTGCATAACTACGTTCAACTATCGTTCTATGAAGTATCATCCCTATTTAATTATATCTGTGACAAAAAAGGTTGTGATTATAGGAGGTTGGTACGTATGAGACCATATATAGATTAGTAAATAAAAAAATGAAAATAACACCTGTACCTTTAAGTATTAACCACGGGAATCATATTGAACAAAATATTCAGGAAACAAGATTTTGCGATTGTGCGATTTCCAAAACATGATAACTTTTGAACCATATGAGATAATTTCAATTTGTAAGGAACTTAAAATGTAAAAAAATGTTTCTTTTTAAAAACATAAGTACATATTTGTTCACAAAGTGAATTTCGGATATTTATTTCAAAATAAAATAGCATTTTGGTGACACAAGTGGATTTCGGTATTTTATTCCCGTCTAAATTGCGTATTGCGAAAATTTCTGATTTTTAACTTCAAAACGGACAAAAAATTTCTTTCGCATTTTACCCTCAAAGGTACAGATATACATTCAATTAAAATGATTTTGTTAGATATAAGGCCATTTTATCATAGGTGGGAAAATTATCTAAAAATCATAATACGGTTAAAACTAATTTAGTATGTAGCCATGAAGCTTATTTTTGACGGATCGTTAGATACATTTTTTTATAATTAGGGTGATGAAAAATTTAATCTGATTGCTTGGTACTTATATATATACATCTCACATATCACGCCTGAAGAAACATCTCCTTTTTGTTCCTTAATCTCTCTTCTTTCCGCTCTTTTTATTCGCCTTTACCCATTGAAGACTGGTTAAGATAAAACATTTTTTCAAACACGTTTTATTTTATTAAAAATTGTCATTTGTCAGTTAAATGCTGTTTACACGTGGACAATACAATGTTAAAATCTTAGTATTAATTTAAAAAAATATATTTTTAAAACAAAGTCAACAATTGAGTATGTCCAAATGCTTGCAGACTGGCTGGATTTTCTGCCTAGGGAGTTGTTCATATTTAAATTTATTGTAACAGAGAGGGAAAAAACACCCTCAAAACTCAACACGGAAATTCTACATAAATTATTTAAAGTTCACACAGTAGACACTATTTATAAAATAAATTCCATTATTCTAATTTATAAAGAAGAAAAAATAAAATAATTTGAGATGAATAAGTCACTCATACCAAAATAATATTAAAATCCCTTAATTCCACACAAGTCATAGTCAAAATAGTTTTGTTTTCAAAGGTGTCAAATATTGAAATAATCTCCCCAATTAACTAAAAACTATTTAAACTAATATATCAATTAATAAATTCAAATTGAATTTAAGGAAATTTTTTGAACAAGTGTAAAAATTGCTTTCAATTTTAATTAATATGAATTATTAATATTATTTTCTGTTTTTTCTTTTTTATCCAATAAGTTTTTTCTTCTTCATTTACTTGTTTATTCAAAATTTTAATAAATAAACCACTAGAACAGTGTAAGTTACTCTCCAAGCACAAGAGTTAGTCTCTTTTTTTGAAGAGTTACAGTTATGACATTTACTAGATGTATAAAAGTAGATTTATATAGATTATAAAAAACATGTACCATTTACGAAATGTATTAATTAATAAAAATTAAAATAAAACACGAAGGAAAATTTCAATTTTGCTTTAATAATAAAAATAGTTTTAAAAATACCTATGTGTTCTAATAAATGTTTACATAATTTGAAACTTAATAATATGCTTAAACCGCTTGAAGACTACGCCCGAGTGTACTCGGGCTGATATTATGAGCGAAAATACTTTATTTGCAGAAATGACTACTCTCGAATATAATCGGTAAAAATAAATAATGCTACAAGCCTCGATTTTTTTATCTTGTTCTTTACATTTATAAGGTATTATTAATTCTTGTCGGCCTCGTGGTATAACGGTCAGTTCATAATTTGTAGAAAACACCCACAGCACAAGAAAAATCTTATGGTACTTTATAAATCATTTTAATTTGTCAAATACATAATTAGGTTCTTGTTTGTAATCTAAAAACACCAATGTATTCATTGTTTATCATTTTTAAAGTCAAAAACATTCCAACTGTTGTGTAGATTTGATTATTCGCTGTTTTTACAAAGGTGCTATTATCTCAGTTTCATTTTTCTATGGCTGGCTGTTTTCTGCATATTTATGTTTAGTTTGAAATTACGTTTGGAAAAATAAGCATTGTCGTGTCAACATTACCGTGCAAAACGCACAGTAGAGTAAAAAGACTAACTGTCAAGCCATGTTCCTGTGAATTCGGAGCTGTTTGTCGCACCTTTTAACGCTGCTTCACAGTTACTGACTACAAGTTAAGCTCTGGAACTTAAGTTGAAGGGAACACAATATGGGTACTTAGTGCTGCATCTAGCGTAAACATACATATATATTAATGTTTTTAGTAGTTTTCCGAAAGACGTGTATTTTCAAAAACAGGTATGTAATGGATCCAGAATATTTAATGTAAATCATTTATAATGTTCATACTAGAATATTTCATGGTCTTTGGACTGGTGCCTGAAGCGTAAGACTGATCACCTTACCTTGATGTAACAAAATTGATCGAAATATGTTGCGATTGGTGTACCAATCCAGTACCCTATACACCATTAGGTGTAGAAAGGAAATGATGATGAGGAATTCCCTTGATTTCGCCGTATTATAAAATGAGAAACATTGTAAAAGAGCATGATGAACCTCCTGAGTTAGAGACCAAACAGGTCCTCTTAGTTATTTAATAATGAGTTTGTATCCTAATATTGTACTCAAATTACTATTTTTTTTATTATTGTAAAAGTTTAAATTTTTAAGTGAAATTTTTGCTGCCTACTCTTTTTATTAAGTATTTAAAAATACATTAGCTTAGCTACTCGTTAACTAGATCAATAAATTATGTAGTTGAAATAAATGCTGCAATACTGGATATGATAAAAATTGCGTGTATTATGTATGTAAAAAAATGAAATAAAACAAAACAAAATAATGATAAAAACATTTGCGCACATAACGTTGGCGCTGTTTAAAGCGAATAATCTCAGTTCACTTAATACTTCGCCGACCGCAAATCAGGTGTTTAAAACCACTCTAGAAATTCATGATAGGCTTCGGTTGTTATTACGCATGATTGAAAGCGAATGTGCAATGATGGATCTTTATCAAAATTACCTAATACGAGTTTAACTGGCCCAATAAAAATGATGAACACAGTCAGAAGTTATATTGACGAGAAAGTGAATTGAGACATACATATCTATCTGTGTTTAAATAATGCTTATAAACTTATTTTTCATAGTGTAATAATCGGCAGGTATTGCGTGTGATATTTTTTTAATTTCATACCAAAATTTAGGCGTTTGGTCCATTTCCATGAATTTGGAATAACCAGTGACGGGTTTTATGATTTTTGCGACATCTTCGAGACTTTATTAGAATTATTCTATGAAATTCAATGTATTTATACAAAAACAGAAATAATAGAGAATTAAAATTTACATAAAAGCTTAGTCTAAATTTAAAATGTTAAATATTTTCGTAAAAAAACTTTTTACTAAGACCAATCGGCTAACAACAGCACGGTATTACAATATTTAGCTTATTATTCCATCGTACAGTAGTGGCACGCATTTGAAAGAAAAAGTGTTTTAAAAAAATAATATTTTCAAGGCCAAACAAAACAGAAAGCAAAATATTCTAGCAAGAAATAAAGGATACAGTTTATATAAAACGTAATGTCCAAGTCAGCATTTGTTCCGGAAAAGGTATAAAAGTCATTAATAAGTCAAAAGGAAAAAAAATTACTTACTAAAATAAAGTGCAATTACTTTTATTAAATTTTTTTGTAAGAGAGACAAAGAAAAAATTAAGAAGGAAGTATTAAAGCCTATGCATTTACAGGGCTCACGACCTGTCATTGACTGGTGTAAGTGGCCACTTTACTCACTGTGTAACATTTACCATTCTCCCATGTTTAAATAGTCGTATTTATGAAATTCTTCCATCTTGAGGTGAAATTCTTCAATAACCACAGTTTAAGCAGGTATGAGTGGTGGCAAAAGTTGGTTTGCAACCAGGGTAAGTCTGCTGCTCTTGGGTGCGCCGCTGGTGACCGACCTTGAGGGCCATCTCTGGAGTTCTGGTGCTCCAGAGAGTAGATACTAACGCTTCTTATCACTGTTGACATAAAGGGGTTGGTGATGGATTTATTTATTTATTTTATTTACTGAATTTCTTTAGTAGAGGAAGAAATATAATCAATGACAGATCATAATCTCTGTAAATCCCTAAGCTTCCATATTTTTTATCAAAAATGATTTCCTTCTCTTTTGCAATAAACAGAAAAAATAATTGGTTGAAATTTTACCAAAATAAGAACGATTTTAAAAATAATATTTTTTCAGCTCAAACAAACTATAATATAATCAATTTTTAAAAACTTTTAAAAATACATTATGCATTTAGTCAATCACTTTTTAAAATCGTTTAATTAGATGGGGATGTGCAAATGAAACATTACTCAAACAACTTGTCATTGCACAAAAAACTTTAATAAAAATCATTCTGAATGTCCTTTTCAGAACGAGCTCGCTCGATATGTACAAAAAATGTAATCTTATGACTAAATCTAATTTATGCCAACGTTTTACTTATGTTTGCATCCAAAAATTATTTAATACCTCCCGTGACACCAAACACAATTACTAGAGTTGCTAGACGTTCCACGCTGATGCTGCAAAAGCTTTTGAAAATGAACACATTTTTCAGTCGAAGAGAATAGGTCTATTTCTTAATTAAAGTGTACAACCTGCTTCCATTGACCATAAGGGAAATAAATTAGCACAGTCACTATAAAATTGTCATTAAGAATCAGTTGATGGAGGTGGGATGCATGCGTACGGATTGA
This sequence comes from Micrasema longulum, assembly GCF_059751315.1. Classification (NCBI taxonomy): domain Eukaryota; kingdom Metazoa; phylum Arthropoda; class Insecta; order Trichoptera; family Brachycentridae; genus Micrasema; species Micrasema longulum. Next base: position 535,094 of record NW_028277556.1, read on the forward strand.
TGACTGGATTAGTCCAAATAGGTAGAGATCAGTGGCGTGTCGTCCATACATACAATACATGCGGCGCATGCCTTTAATACTGGAAAACTATGTAGGTAGTAGGTACATAACTTGTAAATGAAATATATGTACACTCTTATTATTAGATCTCATAAGAATATGTTTATGTGTGCCCTATTTCAAGATTTAAAATAATAAAAATAAAAAACATCAAGTATTTTAATCATAGATTATTGACGTAATTACGAAACGTAATCGCCCCTAAAATCGGCTGCAACCAACCGCGCATCACGGTTGACCGCAGCCGACTGACGAACTGATACGCATATAAAATATTAGATGCGCAAACGCTCAAAATGCTCCTGGGAATTTTAATAGTTAGCGCAAGCGCATCAGAACTTAAACCGTTAATTCCGCCCAAGTATTGGAGTGTTTTACACTGTTATATTAACCTACACTACCAACTGTGCATGCTGCTTGGATTTTGGATTCATATGGGGATAAGATTACCTACCAAGAAATAAAAATTCTCTTTGAAATACTTTTCCATTTTTGGGGGTAAGGACTTTTTTGTGGTTTTCGGCATTTTTTTATGTTTATAATTAAAACTGTTAACTAAATTGAGTAAGATATTCAGGAAACAGGATTTTGTGAATTTAATTTTCAAAACATTATAATTATGAAACCAAATGAGAATTTCAATCTGTAAAAAAACAATAATTACCTAATTGAATTTTTTATATTTTAATTAGTGTAAAATAGCGTTGTTAGGACTCTTGACGTTTTATCACTAAAACAATGTTGACTTCCGGTTTTTATTATGCCTTACCCAAACAACGTAATTTAAAATTATTATTGAGTTGTGTGTTTTTTTTTTCACGTATAATATAGCTTATCGCGATAACTTTTACATTTTAAACTCCAAAATTGCAGTTTGAATTATTATTTTGGTTTTTTATTTTTAGTTATTTGTTTTTTTATCTCATAATCCCTAATTTGGCCGCTCAGGGAAGCAATGAATGTGGACTTAACCGCGATGCTAATCGGGAAAATATTTGAAATTGCCTAATTGAATCTTTACCGAAGAGAAGTTTTAGTGGTCTTCCATTTAATTAAAAGGAACGTTATTATTATTATTATTAACAGGATATTTAGTTAGATTTTTTTAATCGGCGTGCGTGGAAAGTACGCCAGGAAATAGTGGTATGGCGTTCTATCCTCTCTGCCTACCCCTTAGTATAAGACTTTGAACTTATCTGAGAAATTTGCAATTTTGTATCACGGGTTTTACTTTTGTCAGTTAACATTTTTACTATCGAGATGGGGTTCCACAAAAAAAGTGACCAATAATAATTAAGGTTCCATTGACAAAAAATGGTAACTGCTGTTCTAAAGCATACGATATTATGTTTATCAAATAATCAAGTTGTGGTCCTGTGGCTAGTATCTCGGACTCACAGATCAAAGGTCCGTGATTCGAATTCCACTCTACCCCAACTTGATTCCCATTTTCTAATAGTGAGTTATTTACAACTCGTTGAAAATGGCCTTTAGAATTCTATATATGGGTAAATCATATGAACGCATATATTTCTTTATTTTAAAAAAAGAAAAAAAGTTAATGATAATAATGTAAAAAAACAGTTTTTTTTTTTTAGATTACAATTTGTTTTTTACCTTCTTATGACCGCATGCCCAGTTTCAAAAGTCACCGCACGCCACTGGTAGAGATGTATTTTTATTTATTGTGTGTGTATTTGGGAGTTGTGTATTTAATTTTGTATTTGATATAATGTATTTAATATTATGACTTGGTTATGTTTAATAAGGCTACTCTATCTTATCTACTTTTAGGTCAGCATTTGATTCAGGAAGAGGAAAACTTGTCGAAATTCGGCGCTCCCCAAACACTAGATTTGAAGATCGTGCTTTTGCCGTTGCCAGCTCCTGTGCCTGGAACCAAATGCCTTCAAATTTACGAATCATCGACAGTCCCAGACAGTTTAGATTCCAACTTAAACCCCACTTCTTTAGACTATCATACCTTCAATTTTAAATCTGAAAATATAATATGACACTTTAGTTAGAATGTAAGTTTCGGTATACAATTGTAAACCTATATAAATCAGCCAAATATTATTAATATTATTATTATTAAGACATGTTCCAAAATTAAAATATAGATCTCCTTTAGCGCGGGACACCCTACCTTCAATGTAAAAAAATCATACATAAATTGTAAAAGAAAAAAAAGAATTGTGATATTCACAAAAACAATAAATGAACTTGAAAAATGTACATAATCCATTTACATTAATTTGCTTTTCTATCTTTGAAAATCTTGATGTGTAGTACTAATAGATTATTATTTTGAAGTTTTTGATAGGTAATGGGGGTTCGATTTCATCACTAATATTGATATCCGAGAACGGACGCAGCGGTCTTCTATAACCAGGGGTTTGGTGCGTAGATGGACCTGGCTTGAATATGTGCTGCTGATGCCTCAGAAGAACCTCAACCCAAGTTGCCTCTTTTTAACAACAAACTCAAAGTATTGTTTACAAAACAACGTCTTTTCAATGATCGTAAGTATATTTACGGTCTAAAAATAAATACTTTTAGAATCACCTTGCCATCGTTCTCTGTCCGTTCATTCGCCGATACGGTCAAGACACTCTCAGCTTCCGAGCCGAAACTTGTCGAGTCACCATTTGATGATAATGTATTTTGTTGTTTCCTTTTTATTTATTCTATTTATTTGGGATATCAACAGAAATGCATAAAATATACCGAGTGCAAACAAATAAAAATAAAAAAAAACAATAATGGATAAAAAAAAAAACAGTTATGTTTTTTAGTTTCAAATTGACTTATTTCGTAAATAGGAGCGAAGGTTTTTACGGTCACTATTATCAATTTGTTTCTCCTTTGAGAGATACTGTGTGTGTTGGATTTGTTTCGACGTTTCGGCTACCCAAAAAAGAAACACATTGACGTATTTCTTATTTCTATACCTTAATGGTCTTTCATCATAATCATTATTCCTTTCAGTCGGTTGCGTCATATGGATGACGCAACCGACGTGATTAGATGGGGTGGTTTTTTGGAAGTAATATTAAATCCATCGGCCATTCTCCAAAAAACATTATTGAAAATAATGCTTAAACTGCCATCCACCTACCCCTCTCATACTCTATTTAAGACAACAAATTTACTAACTGTCAGACAACTTTATGTTAGGGAAGATCTAACTAATTTCTGGTCTTCAATAAAAAATAGAAAACAAAAAAAAATTAAACAAGATATGCAATGAGCATAAACTTTGTGATGAGCATAAACTTTGTTTCCACAGGAGACCTTATTGCTGTCCAGCACTCTAACCCCCCTTGTACTGATCCCGGGTCCCTTAGTTTCGCTGAATAAAGCAGAAAGGTTATCATCGACAACCTTCTAGAACGGCGTTAGCCCACTAAAAAGGCAACATGGGTTGAGGCTCTCCTGAGGCATCCGCAGCACGTGTCCAAGCCAAATCCATCACTCTATCCTCAAAACGCTCACTATAGAAATCAGCAAATAACGAACTAGACGGTTGACCCATCGGCAAACCCTGTGTTTGGCTATAAATAACATTATTACACTGAAAATAGTTTTGATCTAAACAAATATTACAAAATCACAAAGACAAAGTCCATAAATATAATCAATCTGAAATATACCAATTAAATTGTAATGAATGCGGTTCAATCTACATTGGAAAAACTAAAAGAAACTTTAATATTAGAGTAAAAAAACACTTAAGATGCTTAAATAATAATAATTTTTCTGAATCCGCAAATCATCTGATAGAAAATAATTATAACTTCAATAAAGACACTGGATTAAAAGTACTTCATATTGAAAAGAAAATATTAAAATAAGACAACTTAGAAATCTTAGAAATTAAAAAAGCGATTCATAATAAGAAAACAATAATTAATAACCAAATAAACAATATTTCTTTTAGTCCTCTCCTGGTTTACTTCGAAAATATTATGATATTAGATTACCACCCATGTAAGGAAAAAAACACTTGATTATTGGGTCCACGTGTAGTATTTAGTGAACATGATAGAAATAAAATAAAAAGGAATCAATTCATTAGTTACGTAAACCAAAGTTACGTTGACAAAGAAGCTTGTTTGCTTTGAAACCGGTCGGTGAAAAATAAAAATTAGTGGTTATAAACAAAGTTGTTTTATTTATTTTATTATAATGAATAACCACAAAGTTAGTGCTTCAAATATAAACTTTGTATTTATTTTGTTTAAAATCACTAATCTGACTTATCAGCCTTGACAAAGGAACAGTCGCGTTTTAAAACCGGTTGGCTTATAAATTTTAATTTATTAATTTTAAACCAAACAAATATATAACTAGTTGAATTGTTATACATTGGAAATCACAAAGTACATTATCTTTTTTATTTTAAAGTTTATTTGCACACCTTAACAAAGAAACGATTGTGATCCGAAACTGATCTGCAATTTTAGACAAAGCAGCTGATATAAATTCTTGCCAAACACCTGCATCCTTTTTCTTATGCGCGTCAAAAAAGCCAACTTATCAGACTGATTATAAAATTTTTGTTTATTATTTTGTATTAATCAAAGTTTTAATACTCAGTCACGGGCCAATTATTTACCGGAAGTGGCTTGGACGCCATTGAAACGTATATTTTAACAATATTAAACGATATAGAATAATGCTTTGTATTACGTTTCAAGGTTTAGCATTACTTGGATACGAGCAAGAAAAAAGAATGCACAATTTTAATGGTAAAGTTGCGTTATTTTATTCATCATTAACTGAATTTCAAATGCTTTTGATTCCGGTTATTTCTGGTATAAAGCGTGAGGGAAACAACTCTTTTTTATGTTGACCCAGACGAAACTCCTGATACATATCGCACGGGAGCGTAACGTGCTAACCGCTACTCCGCATTTTGTCATCAAAGATGATATTCAATATTTTCGTCGATATCCCATTGTTCCCTTACCACGCAAAATGGTGCATAGGGTACTGCATCGGTACACCAATCTCTTGACCATTTTTGTTACGTGAAGGTAAGAAGATCAGTTTTGCGCTTCGGGTGCCAGTCCAGAGACAATAAAATATTCTAGTGTAAAAACAATATTTAAAATAAATATTGCATGTCAACCATGTCGGGAATCAAACCCTAGACCTCTTGCGTGGTAGACAAACGCGCTGATACTAACCGGCAGATTTGATACTTAAAAAAAATATTAAAATTCTAATAATTATTAATTAAAGTTTTATTATTTTTTTACAATAAAAAATGGTGCGGATTTATGTTTAGAAAATCCCACGACTCAAATAATCCCTGTTATTTATTTTATTTTTTTATTTTATTTTTTTTTTTTATTTGGATAACCAACAGCTATAATTATCTTATATGTATATAACAAAACAAATAACAAATAAGCCATTTACAGGTTTTCACAAGTAGCATCACAGTAAATCAAAAAAGATTCTCGAACATAAAATGAATAGTAACTAAATGTAAATTCAAAAGAAAATAAAAAAATACTACGAATTATTTCGAAAGCAAACGCCGTCCGTCATTAAGATTATTTGCAAATAAATCTTTGTTAAATGATTTATTTATTACATTAAAATTATAATTATAAAATTCATATTATAAAATGTGAATTTTGCCTATAATTAGATGAAACAAGAGGTATGTGAAGAAGAGGGAAGGAACATTGATAGAAAGTTTGCATAGTAGTTCGGGACAGTCGATTGAATCAGAGGCAATTTTTAGTAAATTAGTAAATAATGTTATGTTGCAAATACTCTTGAAATCGAGACCTTACTTTGGCCCAATCTTGCTCTCATAGATTTAGACTGACCGCTGCAATCTCACATCGGATATTTTTCTGTAAGGCACTTATTGTTAAAATAAAATTTCAATATATCATGGGTATTCTGCAAAAAAGCACTAAGTCAAAATTTTCCTGTTTTAACCTAATGATGAGGTAACACTGTTGATAAAATACTCTACAATCTGCAAAAATGAAATAAGTCCTGTCTTCACTACAAGTCAAGATATTTTCTGTAATAAGTCAATATTATATATTTTATTATTTTCTGTATTAAGTGATTTTTTATTTCTTTATTTAACATGTTAGACCTAATTTTTAATGGTACATTGGTGGATTTTTTGCCAAATGGCAACTTCTGCCAACCAACTGATGATGATGATTTCAATAAATAGAGGTATTATTTAATAATTTAACTTTTTTTTTTGTTTTATGGCTCAAAAACTTTTACTTTTTTAAGTACTAATGTTGTTTACATTTTTTATTATTATTATCTAGTTATTCTCAACTTTACTGTGTTATATTTTTATTTAGTACGTAAGATTTTCTCATGGTTATTGCTATCTTTATTTAGAAATGTTATGTTTCTTTTTAACTTTTGTATTATATGTTTACTCAATTGTTTAGTTTTAATTATTTTGTTATTTCATTAATATAGTTGGATAATTTATAAAGCGCCATTTTTGTGAAAATCACCTCAAGGGCGCTGTACAATTAATAAATATCCCAGTACGTTTTGCAGCTACAGAGCGCATGGACGGTTGGGATTCTAGTTCCTCGTTTTCAATTAAGATCAATCAAAAATTATAATAGATAGGAGCTAGATTACAGGACGTTTTGCAGCTACAGAGCGCATAGACTGTTAGAAATTCAGCCCCCATTTACACATTTTAAAAATTGACAAATAAATTTAGTGTATTACAAAATAATAATAATATGAATAGTAAAAAGGAGTAAGATTACAACACGCCTTGCTGCTACTAAGCGCATAGACGATTGGAATTCTAGACCCCGTTTACAAAATTAAGGTATTTTAAAGTTGATATATTAAAGCTAGATAACCAATCATCGTGCAGCTACAAAGCGCATGGATGAGAGGAATTCCAGCAAAGTTAAAACAATATCAATAAATTTATAAAAAATAGAGTATAGTAGTAAATTGGTCAAGTGTTCATACCAAGAAGTAGGCAATAAAAAACTAATAAACACTGTTTCAACTCCATGGTTAACAAAGGGAGATAGATGTCCGAAGAGAAGCTTTTGTAGACAGTGGGTAGATATCGTCGCCATGTGACCCGCTGGCTAGTAGATAGTTTCTGGAAACGCACGTGTGTAGTACTATTATGCCTTTTGTTCCAATGACTTGGTGTCCATTTTGGTCCGTATTATTTCGTTTTATGAGACGCAACATTCCTGTTCAAATTCACTTCTTTACATGAATATTACACAAACGCGTGTATAAGCGGTTTGATTTATAATTTTGTATATTATTAAAAGGCAGATATTTGAAATATTATGTATTTATCAATAAATGTCAGTTCACTTTTAGTAGCACTGTTGTAATTTTTTAATTATGGGTGTAGTGTTCTAAATAGCAAAATTTAGGTACTTTCGCGTCAAAAACTGATGCATTCTTAAACGGTTTTAAAGGATTCATATAAAATTTTATGATTTTAAAGTTACAGACGCACTATTTTTGTAAGTTTCCATTGTTCACTATTTGTCACATATTTTGTTAAGAATAAAGTATAAAACAATGCTATTAAATAAATAGTCTTCTTTTTTCCACTGTTTGTTGAAACATGACTACACTACTACACACTAATGATTTATAAACATTAACTCATTGTTTTCTAACATATAACAACTTATTTTCAGATTTATTATAAGATTATAAGCTACGGTTGGGGAGGAACTTAATTTCACGCCCAGCCCGTACGGTGGCTGAGCGCGAATTTTATGTACTACATGATTATTGTGCATTTCTGTGATTATTTCTGTAAATTATTATTTTTTTGTAAAAGGTTCTCTGAACCGTTGATGTATAAATAAATAAATATAACATAAATTCGTTTAGGGAAAAAGCACCAAGGGACAAGGGACAAGGGACGCCAGACTGGTGGGCCATCAATAACAATATTTCGGATTTATTCATCGAAGCTTATGGAGCAGTACTGATTTGAGAAAAGGTAAGATTGTTCGTCGGTGACATGATATCCTAGAGATGTTTAGTAAGTGATGTCTACATGCTTCACTCAGGGGCAAACGTGGCAATTATTATTTTCTTTCTTTTCTATTTTTACTAATAAATTATTTGTTTCCCTAATGTAATAGATTAGATGAAATGATTAAATAACTTTTCTAATTAAAGAAAAAAAGCATATTTCACAAAGTGACTATAGTAGGTACAATGTTACTTCAATTTGAAATCTTTACTGTGGTATTATGTATCAGCGAAAATGCACTAAGTCGTGTCAATCCACTATTTTTAAAAAAAAAATGTTCTGAAAGTTCAGTTATTATTTATTAAACCATTGAATAAAATGTATTTAATAGATCAATTGACCATTTTTTCAAGTTGGCTTAGTAATGTTTAGTATAAAAAAAAGTTATTTTGTTACAAACTTTGAACTTCAATTATCTCAAAAGTTGTAATTTTGACTTAGTGCTTTTTCGCAGAGTACCCACAATAAATTAAAATTATAATTAGATAAAAATTCATAGGGTAAGATCAGCTGATCTTGGAAGCCGGTTTATGTCACCAAAACGACTTTTTAATTTTCCAGAAAAAATACTTCTCACCTTAGCCATTGATGCTTTAACGGTGTATGCCTTTGCTCTATCCCACTGAAAATGGGTAACGTTATTAAAATCATGATTTTGCTGTAGCTCCGGTATGAAAAAGTTATTCACTATCTAGCAATATTGTTTTGAAGTCATTGTTTCACGTTTACACAAAAAATGATCGAAAAATATTAACTTATTCGGCGGCTATCATTTAATCTTCAGATATCGATTTGAGAAGAAAACGTTGCGCTGTCGTATTGGTCGAATTTTCGATCGCAAAATATTCGCCCTACCGATTTTTCGGTAGATTTACCGATTTTTTGAGAAATCTACCGAATTTGTTCGAAATTCTACCGATTTTAAACATTTTCATTATTCCATATATTTTTTTTACTAATTCGTCCCCAATATAGGCAATCCACTTAAAAATAAAAAAAAACTGAATACTCACTTTTTTACGTATGCTCAAAAAGCTCCTTTCTTTGCCATCTGGTTATACATACGTTGATTGGTTAGTATTGGTGAATTATGATTCCCGGTTATTTTCAGTTGATGAATTAAAATTATGTCATTTCTTTTTATAATTTCAAAGTTTCTATTTTATTAAATGGAATGTCAGCACATCACTTAACAAAACGTTTTTGTCACCTGTAACTATTTTCTGCTCAAATTTAGTAACCTAATTCAGCGATTATTAGTTATTACTTTATAAGTAAGCTTAAAGATACGATAAACGTAAAAAAATGAGTAAATAATTGTGATCTCACTGGGAATCAAATCCGCAACTCTTCGGGTATTAGGGTCCAAGGGGGCTGCCATTTGGAATGATTTTAAAAAAATCCACTTGCATGTTTAGCGAAATTTTGTAATAAAATACGGAAGGGGAAATTTAATACATCCCCCCTTTCCCCCACCATCCTCGTCCATAGGACAATGAATCTACCGAAATTATTATTGTTCTGTCTACCGATTTTCGCATCATGGAGGCTGGCAACGCTGCACTCGCGGACTCGTGACTCATAAAAAATCCGCAACACTCTCGCGTTGAACGATACCATCCCCCCGAGGCAGCGTGATTAATTGTGTCAAATCTGTCGACGGACGCACTGAATTACTGCTTTTAAATCTGGGTAGAAGTGCTTTTGTCGTTTAATGAGTTTGGCATTAAAACGGTCTCTCAAATAACTATTATTTTATTGCTATTAGTGCACAAGTCAGTCACTTTGAAAAATATGAAAAACATTTTTTTTTGTGTGGATTTATGAATAGATTTTCAGCGCATTTTATGCTAAGTTGATAAAAGCAACAAAAGTGTTTTTTTTAATGGAAAATGCGTTAGATCGCATGACACAAAAATATTGTTGTATTTAGTAGTTTAGTAAGACTCTGGTAACTTTAGTAATTTATACAAAAATTGTTACAGAAAAAAGGAATCTCTCCTAAACAATTCATTTTTTGGTATTGTTACTTCTAGAATTTACACCCAGAAACAGATCATAATGATTTACATATTTTAAACGCCTTCAGCAAGCTTTCACGTTTTAAAAAATACTCATAAGTAAGGTAAATGCGAATTGATATAAAAATAAAAAATATAAACGGAAAAAATTAACATAAATAATACCAAAAACACAACAGTGAGACTCGATCACGAAATGGTTAAATGACCAAATAAATTATTCCACCTTCACTAAAAGCCTTTTTTCGATAATAATATTTGTAGAGTTAAATTCATTGCCAAGTTAATATAGTCTCTGAATAAACCAGTAAGTATAATCATTAGTACTAGATAATATTAAATAGCATTGTCTGTGTTTGAAGGAAAATACATATTAATTGATAAGATTGTACGACGATTTAAAATCAATTTTGCATCCAAGATAGTAAAATTTACAAATATTTCAAATAAAATTTGAACAAATTTAACGGGTTTAAATTTAACATCACTTTGTACATAAGTAAAATTTTAATTTTTTCATCACTTTGTCAAAATAATACGAGTAGCTAACAATTAATAGATACAGACCTCGGCAGTTTTTACAACACAAATTGTGTATCCATCGTCTTAGAGAAAAAATATTTTTATACCAAATACATCAAACTTGAATTTTGAACGTTAGTCGTACTACGGCGAATAACAAAACAAGGTTTGAAATAATGCTCGAGTTTAACATGACTAGGTTTATACACGTCCGTTTACCTACGATAGTTAATCAGAGGACTTCATTACATCACCGATTCATTCTGAACTGATTACTGAATCGTATCAAACGCTGTTTTGATTATTTTTAAATCCGGTTTTATTCCGACAAAAAAGGTTTATAGCGGTTTTGTCCCGCGGTATTCGACCTTGTAAACAAAACTATTACCTGCCTTTGAAGTATATTATTTGCGAACATTATACATATAATAATTTTACTTAACTACTCGTATTTTGCGTGGCAAAGCGTGGGGCAATAAATAAAATGATCAAAAAATAACTTATATTGAAAATGTCCGGTGAATCTACGAAAACGAATAAGCCCATATTTTTAGCATTCTCCGAAGGATGTTGAATGTTGAAAAAAGACAGCGGACATCAGCACTGGTATTACCTGTCGTCAAATAATGCTGATATGGCTGGGTGAGCCATGTACTGCGGACGCCATCCCATCCGAGAGAACGAAATGAACTCAGGACCTCAAGCATGGTAAACAAACACAAACAAAGCAGACTTAACTCCACTGTATTTCCTGATTAGAAATCTTACCTGAGACAAGCCATTAGGTCGAAAATACTCGTCCAGGATTTCAGTTTTCTTTCACACACAGAACTTTAGTCTTCATATGTGGTAGAAGACTGATTGTGGCAGCATTGAAGTAAAACACTGAAGTAATCAATGCGTATCCTCATAGCAAATGTTATATTTAACATTATAGTTTGTTTTTACTGTTGTTACATTTTTTTATTGTTTAATATAGTAACACAATTTATAGATATTTTTTACATGAAATTTAACGTACTTATGCAAAAACCAGCCAGCCATAGGAAAGTGAAACTGAGATAATAGCACTTTTGTGACCAGAGTAAACAATCAAATATGCAAAACAGTTGAAATATTTTTTACTTTGATAAATGATAAATAATTTTATATTTTCATTTGTTTTTATAATACAAAAAATAATTCAATTATGTGTTAAAGGAATTTTGATAATTTTTTGAAGTCTGACTGACTACATAACCCAAAATATGCATTTTGTAGAAAATAGTCACATTTAATATTGAATAAACATAATTTAAACTCTGAATGTTGTCAGTAGACATTCTGTATTGATTTTTTTTTTATTACAGGTTGAAAAAAAATACTTATGTATTATCGACTGCAATTTGTTAGTGAAAAGATTTTTTTAAAGATTTAAATAGTCAATTATTTACAACTCGTTAAAAGTGCCCTTCAAAATTAAATATTTGGGGAACGCGAATATTTATTTAAAAAAAAAAAAAGATTTCTGGAGGCATTAATCTTCCCATCAGCATCTAAACCGTTTGATTTGAGTGTTGTGGGTGTTTTCTGCGAATTTTATTTATTCGTGTATCGGGTTTAGAGCGATAGATTCTTCTTTTATCAATACTGATTTATTCGCATAAGCTTATTGAAATAAGTCTTGAACAAGTTGTTAACACAGAAAATAATATTGGGCGCTACTGAAAATCCGACGTGATTAAAAACGTATTTTATATATTTTTTTATTTATTAAGGAAAAACAACAGTTGTTTTATAAGAATACAAAATATAAAAAATAATACATACATCCAGTAAAAGTTTTTCACAAATATAATGAGAGAACATATTACACAGTAAAGAGAAAAATAATATATTATATTAGACATGAGAAAAAAAAAGGGCTCTGAAAAAGATGAGGAAATAGGTGAGAAGTGGAAGAGAGGGATTTTCATAATATAGTTGACCAATTCAAAATTTTGATATTATAATAAAATAAACATAATTAAAGGAACATAAACTTATAACACACTGACAAATGTTTTATTTTACAGTGTTTTAAAAAGTTTTTTTATTGAAGACACAAAATTTTGTATTAAAAATATCTAAATGGGGACAAAGTAAATTAAATTTGGAGCAGCTACGATAAATAAACGAGTTTTAAACATAATTTTTTTTGGGCAATAAATTATAAAAAAATGAACTTGTCGTGTTGACTTTACGGGACAATTGATTAAAATACGCTCCAAGAGATATGAACCATCGATAAAATTGTTTAAAATTTTGAAGAGGAAAGACAGATCAGAAATGCTTCTACGTTTAGTTAGGGAAGTTAAACTATGAAAGGAAGAAGAGTCTTCATACGAGTCAAAATATGTAAGAGATTTACGATCCAGAAGTTTAAGGAATCTATTATGTATTCTATCTAGTTGTGATATATAAATTGTATATCGAGGATTCCAAACAACCGATGCAAACTCAAGATGGCTGCGAACGTATGCATTATATAAGATTTTTAGGGATGCGGTTGTTTTGAATGGTCGAGTGGTGGTATAATAAAGCCAAGATTTCTTTAAGCCCTATTTGTAGACGTCTGAATATGGGAATCAAATAAGAGTTTTTCATCCATAATCACACCTAAATCTCTCAGCTCGTTTTTCCGGACAAGACAATTACCGTTAATTTCATAATTGAAAATAACTTTATTTATGTTTCTAGTGAACGAAATAACGAAACATTTATCAGTGTGTAAGAATAGCTGGTTATGGTAACAGTAATCCGCTAGTTTATTTAGGTCGTTTTGTAATTCCCAATAATTATTTTCTAACTTAACCCTTAAAAATAATTTAGTATCGTCAGCAAACATGAGAAAATTAGAATGTTATATCGTCAGAAGTTGTCACCTTTAAGAACAGTTTTAAGTCATCCGCAAACAACAGAAAACGCGAGTTTTAAATTACATTTTTAATAATATTAATGAAAATTGAGAACAACAATGGACCCAGGTTAGAGCCTTGCGGGACACCCGAGAAAGTATGGAAACACTCTGACGCGAATAGACCGTAGGAGACGTATTGGTTTCTGTTTTGGAGGTAGCTCGCCATTAATTTTAACATACCATCCGAGAAACCGATCTCATACAGCTTATTTAATAAGACATCATGGTCGACAGTATCAAAGGCCTTGGCGAAGTCATTATATGAACAGTCTACCTGATGTCCTGCATCCAGAGCTTCCGTGACGTAGTTTGTAAAAACCATTATATTGGTTTCAACCGAGCGGCCTTTCCTGAACCCATGTTGTTCATCAATAATAAATGGCTCTACTCGGGAAGTGACGATTCTACATATGATAATTTTAAATACCTTCGCTGGTGCAGAAAGAACAGCTACAGCTTTTGGACTGGTCTTCAGCAAAGTCTCTATATTTTTTACGTATTTGTCGAAACAAATTTTATTTACAGACTTTTGACGGGATTTTATTTGCGAAATGGTTAAATAATCTGCAGCGCTGTTATATTTCTTATATTTTTTGTGGAATTTAGATTTTTCTTTGATGATTTTAATTAGTGCTTTACTATACCATGGTGGGTGTTTATTTTCGCCAAAAAATATTTTCTTAGGTACGTGTAGCTCAATAAGGTTAAAGAGGATATTATAAAATTTGTTTGTTGAGTCGTTAACATTCAGACCCCTAAATTCTAAACCCCAATCAATCTGAGAAAGACCAATTTTAATATGTTCGAAATCTGCCTTGTGATATAACATGACTTCTCTGGCACTGGGAACAAGATATTCAGGGGATTTGTTGTCTGGAAACTGTAAGTCTATTGTCAAGGCTTTGTGGTGATGATCTTCTACAACAATAGGAAATTCACAATGTGAGATATGACAATGGTTGTTAGATATGACGAGATCTAGTGTCCTGTTTAATTTGTTTCGTTCGCCATTAAATTGGTGCATTCTAGATAAAGTTAAAAAGTCTACTTATAGTTTAGTGGCGATAGTGTTATGATTTTTGGGTTAGAATGTGTTTGTAGTGACATCGTGGGACCAATCGATTTGCGGTAGATTATAGTCACCAATCAAAAGAAAAATATCATCAGGTTTTTCACTGAACGCATTGTCAATATTGTTGAGGTGCGCTTCGAGAGTGACGGTATGGTTTCGTCCCTGAGGGTGGTAAGAGCAACAGAGAGTATTGTGCCTTTTTAGATCAAGTAGAACGAAGTTATGCTGAAAGCAGCCGGTCCACGATTTTGAAAAATGAGATTTTGGCGCTATCAAAAGCAGTGAGGTTAATTTTATGTTCTGCTAAAAACAGCCAGACCGCTTTCATACAAAAAACTGTAACAATCCGATTCTGAAAATAGTGTCGATCAAAAAACGGTATTTCTCAATTCGCAAAAAAACACTAGAAAAATCTTACGGTACTTTAAAAATCATAAAAATGGTCATATAAAATAAAAAAAATATCGTATTTGTTGTTTATCATTTGTCTAAAACGAAAATATTCCAACTGTTGTGTGTATGCACTCTTTTCTAAAAAGTGCTATTATTAACATATTACAACAGAGATGAAGAACATTTAAGAAAAGGTAATATAGAAGTCTAGGCATCTACAGGGCTTATGAACTGTCAATGGCTCGTTTAAGTGGCCACTTAACACACTGTGTAACATTCACCATTCTGCGTATATTTGAACATCTATATTCCTTCAATTCTTTCATATGTTGATGTTTGTGAAGTTAAAGAGCTGAAACCTTTATTTATGCGGGTGAGATTCATCTAATTGAATTATTTCACCTACATACTAGGCAACGCCTGAAAATGTTATTTTTTCATTATTATCTCTATTTCACTTTTCTATGGGTGGCTGCTTTCTGCTAAATAACTTTCAGTTGATAGTGATGGTCCCAAGTGTTGAAAATGTAAATGTTTTTTTTTCGCCAATGAATTTTCGAACATTTGGCTATTCGAATAAATTCATGTACTATAAACAAACACATAAATATTTTACTGGACTGCCTCATCGGTACGAGTAAATACTTTTCTACTAATTTGTACTTTGCGGATAATTCAACAAAGAATTATTCTAATCTAGGTACACTATATTTCTCAGAAAAAAAGCGTAGGTAACAGAAAAATAGGAATTCGAAATATTATGTTTCTCTTTAATTACGTGTTTTTATAAGAGACCTTCAAAGTGTTAAAATATTTTATAAATTCCTCAATAGAGACGAATAAACTCAGGGAATACGGAAGTCTCATTAGCTGGTTTCATCGGGTTTTTGGCACAAGTTGATAATTATGTTTTACCGGTGAGATATTCTTCTTTTAAAGTTAAAAGCTCACCCATAATCAACAATCAAAATAAAAATGCCAGCTTTATTGTAAAACTGTGTAAGGACTGTGTCAAAATCCCCCCACTATGCTCTGCTTTCACCACGTGCATTCGTACAGTCAACGCGTAATTTCGCCGGATCGCAAAAAATACAATCATATCACAAATGTAAGATGTAAAATTTTATTAAAATATCAATTTATATACAAATGTTCAATTATATATTTTTTTAAAGTCATTTGTTAATTTCTCTAAATTTTTTTTGTCCACGCGGAAACATTGATTGACTCAACAGAGTAGATAAGTAAAGGGTCAGTTAATAAGAGTAATTAAATGATTGAACTTTGAACTTAAAAAATAAAACAAATTTTGTTTTTGAAAACGGATATTTTTTATGTCATGTTAAAAATATTTGATATTTTAAAGATAATGTCGGTCGAATGTCCACCACGGCGTTGTTTAATCCAAGAGGTCCAATTTTTATTAGCTCTCTCATAAGATGAGCAAATAACTTATATAGAACTGTATATAGAACTAGAACTTGAAAATAATTGATTAAACATCACAATATGAGAATATCGGAACAATATCATAAACGATATTCTAAACTAGACAAGGACAGTCGAGACTAATAAAACAGTGAACTAAAATTATTCAATAAACTTTCAGACAAATCTTAACAAAAGACTCGGACAACCTTAACAAAAGATGTTAAAATTTTTATCATTTACTATAGAATATGAATTTAAAAAAGAAACATTATATTGTTAAATGAATGTAATCTGTAAAAAAGTAGCGTTACAAATTTAACTACCCTGGCAACACTAACAAAATAATTAAATTTTTATGTAATGCATCTGCTACATACACATGATCCCATCCATGAGGTCTGAGGTTGGAATCCTGATTTACCATTACTTATTTCCCATTTTTCTACCATGGTATTTTACGACAAAAAGAAAATAGCTTTAAATTACATAACAAACAGACTACTATGCAATTTTTCCGAATGAGTCGGCAGAAAGTATAAAACGCCTTATAACTTTTTCAAGTTAATCTAAAGAAATTTTTTGAACTCGTGTAAAAACAACATTGAATTGTAATTAGTATGAATGTATTATTATGTTATGTTTTTTCTTTATATATCTTATCTTTTTAATTTTTTTTCATGTACTCGTATTTAAAATTATATAAACTTTTATTAATAAACAACTAAAACAGTAAGTAAGTCACTCTCCAAGCACAAGAGTTAGTCTCTTCTTTTGGAGAGTTACAGTGATAACATTTACTAGATGTGTAAAAGTAGATTTGTTTAGAATTCTACAAAAACATGTTCTTTTTATGAAATTTATGAATATTTTTTTTTTTTTTTTAAACTTTGTCTTTACATACAGACACACGACCTTGCTTCTTCTACATGAATACATCTTCTCATGCAAGCACACCGATTATTCTGACTTTCGACATGTCTATATTCAAGTATTTGTTGGATTGAGTCATATCGTGTCTTTCTCGGTCTTCCTCATTTTCTGCATCTATCAACTTATTTTTATTTTTATTTTATTTTATTTTATTTATTTGGATAACCAACAGCTATAATTATCACATATTTATAAAACAAAACAAATAACAAATAAGCCAATTACAGGTTTTCACAAGTAGCATCACAGTAAGTTAAAAAAGATTCTCGAACATAAAATGAATAGTAATTAAATGTAAATTTAAAAGAAAAGAAAAAAATACTACGAGTTATTTCGAAAGCAAACGCCGCACGTTATTAAGATTATTTTCAAATAAATCTATGTTAAATGATTTATTAATTACATTAAAATTATTAAAAGTTCGCCATAAATATGAATTTTGCCTATAATTAGATGAAACAAGAGGTATGTGAAGAAGAGGGTTATTTCTTAAAACTTTGGAAGGAACATTGATAGAAAGTTTGCAAAGTAGTTCAGGACAGTCAATTGAACCAGAGGCAATTTTAAGTAAATAAATTATGTCCGCTATTTCGCGACGTTTTTGCAGAGGCAGTAGGTGATGTTTTTTACATATATGAATATACTGGTCAGATTTAAACTCAAGTTATGCATAGTAAATCCTTTTAGCCGTCCTTTCGATGTCCATTCGCTCTGCATGCCCAAACCAATGCAGAACTCTTTTCTTGATTTTGTCAATAATGCTTGTCGAAGCTATTATTCATTTATTTATTATATATACGACCTAAACCCATTACAACAGGTACATGAAGAAACATATACACCAGAAACTGAACAAAAATAATATAAAACTATGTAGCAAAGACAAACAAATATGTATAATGTATGGATGTCGACATTTGTGCAGTTATCATGTATAGTTTTAAGACACATTTACCTGAGAGATCGCTTTTTAACAGCATTCAGCCTATTTTTATGTATTAAAAAAAATATTTGTGTAAATACATATATTACAAAAAATAATAACGTATCCCTAACTCTATGAGGCCAAGAGCCCTGAGTTGAGTTGGAATACAACATAATAGAAAGTGGAAGCATGCATATTATTAAATAGTAGCTAAAACAAAAATTGTTACTTTAACAAATATGTCATTAAACATCTGAACATCACGCTTAATAGTACACAAATATTTATATTGTTTTTCTGATTCCATACTTCACTCCCAAATATAAGGCTCGGCACCAGAACTCCATTGTGATCAGTTATTTTGTCTCCTGCGACAAATATTTATTTGCCAAGGTAGATTTAAGTGCACCATTCACCCTGTTCCCGGCACTCACACTCCTTTCAAAGTATTTTTAAGTCTTTTCATTCCTAGTAAACATACTTCCCCGATACACAAATTCCTCTACCTGGTTCAGAATATCTCCGTTCACAATGATCTTACATTCAGTTACATTGTCATCCCTTACAAAAATAACTTTTGATTTATAAACATACATTACCAAATCGCTTTTCTTGCAAACATCGCGATTGTAGACATTTGTTACCAAGAACTGCCGGTATTCTTTGTTGCTTGCAACAGCACGACATCATCAGCATACAAAACTGCCAGTAAAGGTAAATTTGTCAATTTTTATTCCATTCTTAAATTTTTCAGTTCACGCATACTCTGATGTCCTTATACAGCGACGCAATAGCCCGTATCAGGTTACCATTCACACTATACTCCGATAAAATTTTCAACAATGTTTCTATCAATTCTATCAAACGCTTTTTGCAGATCGATAAATTCGCAGAAAAGCTTTTGGTTTTCAGCTACAATTTTTTCTTTTATTTTTCGCAGAACAAATATTTGATTCATACACCGTCTTGCATTGGTAAATTAAAATATTTTGGTAAATCGTAAGAAGGCATAAAAGGGTCATTAATTTGCAGATACGTCATTATTTCACCGGACCAGCGATATTTATTTATTTATTTATAATATATATGGCCTAAGCCAATTAAAACAGTTACATGAAGAAACATATGTATAAAAAACTGAACAAAAAGAACATAAAACGTATAAAATAAAGCAATGACGAACAAGGGTAATAAAATGATGGCATACAATGTATTCATAAACACGATACACATATGAAACATCGAGCTGAACCATGCATATCCATCTTCATTCTACACTGTTTTAGTGGCGAAGAGATCTACGGAAAGCTGGAAGATTTATCCAAAAGAATTCCAAGTTGTGTTTTGTGTGTATTCCGTTTTTAAAAACCGTAATAAATATTTTGTAAAAATTGAACTGAAAAAAATTCAAGTGAGCTTAAAAGAGTATATATTAAGTATTATGTTTCGTACGGTACAGTAAAAACATGTATGTATATATACGAAAGCTTGAATACAATGTAGGCATACACTTAATACTGGTAAAATATGCAAATAAAAACAAAGAAAATCACTTATAACATGTTCAATTAGTGATGGCTATTTGTGTTATGTAGTGCACTGTATTAATTACCAATTAACCTTATAAATCATGTTTGTGATCAATGTTTCAATAAATCAGGAAATTCTGCTTTATCACATACGAGCATATGTACTTAAGCTTGATATGGGATAAGCAATTATATTTATTAATCATTTATACCTCAAGAATATTAAAAGTTTCATGATTCAATCAAAATAATACTTTAAGTAGTTGAATGTACAGGAAATAATAATGCCACATTCTTGTGTTATTTCTGACATAATATTTGAGAGAAACCAGTTATCCGAGGCAACAGCGCTGTTAATAATCCCTTTGCATACGTGCACTCTGTCATGAATATTAAGGTTCTTTAATTGCTCTATAATTCGTTTCCCAACTTCTATGCACACATTACAAAATTACCAACATCATCATCATCATCAAAACCTAATCCGCACCAGATGTCGGTTCATGCACAGTCCATTTAAATATCTATCTTTTATATATATAAAAAGCAATGTTCGTATTTGTGTCCTCGATAGATTGAATAACTACTAGACTTCAATATTTTCAGCGAAATATAGATGTTTGCCATGAGCACATTTATAACCCTTAAAATTTTCAATTTATGAAATAGAAAAAAAGTTAGGAGCGTAATTTTTTTTTCGTCGTTGGGCGTTTCACCATTTTCATATTGGGCTGCATTTGCTGGTAATGCATACACAAAAAAGATTTTTTTTTTGTACAAAAAAGTTTGCTTTTGAATGATTACAAACAACGTTTGTTTTTATGCATCCCAATCAAATTATTTCCTTAAATTCCTTATGCTTTCTACGCATTTATTTCATTTTACAAGATTTTTAGTAATGCTAAAATTATAATGACTAACATTTAATACATTTTTGAAAATTGTATTCCTACATAAAATGCACCCTTGTTGGTAAGAGTAGAGCTTAACATTTTGAGTTTGATAATTTTAAGTTTTGGAACTAAATCGTAAACAAGTAGCTAGGTACCTAATTACCAATGAAAAGTTACACCATCTTTACGTTTATTCGAAAGGTTTTTACAAAGGTTTTTACACGACACAACCAAGCATTTCGGTTTCAAATTAAATGTCAAGCTCATGTAAACACCTGGTTGGTGGTTTAAAAACGAATAAATAAGCCTAGGGCAGGACTAAGCGTTTGGGCATGAGTTGAGTGTCATAATTTTAGAGGGTTCCGGGTGCGTCTATGTGTGTTTGGACGATGGCTTTATTAGACTAAACTTGTTTCTATGGTAACATTAAAGCATTTTAAAGTAAAGTTTTGTTAGTAAACTTAATAATGTTTCATCTTAAGAGGAAACGCGGTCTGATGCCCAGTTTTATCCACTGTCTTCAGGCGCACGGCAAACAAATATTTGAAACAATATGATATAATGACTGTTTTTGAAAAACGGAAGACGTATTGATACAAAAAAAATATTGTAATACTGTCTAAAAAAAATAACAAAATCGGTTCAGTTTTGGGATGCGGATTTATATACGACTATCTACTCAAATCTAACAATAACAAGGGATTCCCGGGTTCAGCTTATAATTTATAAACTTAATTTTAGTTTTTTAGGGTTTTTATCTGAGAGTAGCCATAGGTTTGAAGACAATCATTCAAAATCAAGATCCATCTATCTTCTATTAACACAAAACTCAAAAAATTATTCATCATCTTTGGCCTACTCTAGACGTATTCACACGGCAAGCTAAAATTGCCTGCAGTGAATTGATTTTTGTTTCATGTTTTGCTTGATTTTAAATACGTCATATCCCTCGGCTAGCACCCCAATCAGTGAAATCGAGGGTTACATTCTTAAGTAAGTTTTTAGAAATTATTTTATTAACTAGAAAAATCTCTCTTGTGAAGTATTGTTCGATAGATAAAGGTACAAAGATAAAAAGCGTAATCACCTTACGCTTAAGAGAAACCTTTCCTAACTTTTCTTCATACAATCGTATTCCCGTATTTTTTCGCTGGGTTATGGTACTGCAGCCATGATTTATTTACACAATATTGATGTTTAACGTTGAAGCGTATTCATTGTTTTATTTTTTTGATAAATAGTTTATTATGGGAACTAGATCCATTCAAAAACCCTTAAATGCGCCCAGTTTTATCTGCTGTCTTCGGACAAACAGTATAATAATATGATTACTGTTGTCATCAATTTTATTTTAATACTCTTGCAAAAAAAAACTAAATCGGTTCAGTTTTGAGGTGGAAAAAACGGGATAACAAAACGTTGATGTGGATTTTAGTTGGGTATTGTAAGTCCGACGTATAGTTGTCTTTTCTTCACAGTATAAAGAAACATCTGCTGACATAAAAACAATGCTGATTCATAAGAATTCCCCGTCACCGCACATTTTCTTAATGAGGGAAGAAAAAATATATCAATACCCTTATACGCCGCTCGGCAGGCGTAAAAATAAGTATTTTTATGGACCCCGTTAGTTGGTAAAATTGTATGTTTGAACTGTCTACTTAGTGTACATCAATAGCAGCAATAGCGTTAAAAGCTTTGAACAATAAAAATAATAGTTGGAAAAATACTTCCCTTTCAATGGTTTCGTCATTAAAGGATCTTGGCATTACTTGCGATAGTAAACTCTCCTATCGTGAACACATTGATAATATTGTAAACAAATCTCTCAAACTTCTCGGTTTTATCAATAGAGCGACGGCGGACTTCAAAAATATTAATACCATCAAAACTCTTTATTGCTCACTAGTTCGACCCCATCTAGAATACGCTTCTCCTATTTGGTCTCCATTCTACAGGACTCATATTGACCATATCGAGTCTGTCCAACACCGTTTTCTAAGAAAAGTGGCATGGTTGCTCGGATTACAAAGGGGTAATTATTTTTATTTTGAAATAGAGCAATCTCTTAATCTGTCTTCATTAGAGAGACGTATAACTGAGATGGACCTTACATGCATTTTCAAAATACTTAATGCTTTAGGTGATGTCGCATCTCTAGGGGCCATTGTTTGGTTTCTCTTCATAGTGATATCCTGGGAATTATTGACCGAAGTGGTCTCCCGTTGCCTTCTTCGGTGGAATTTTCTGTCGGGGTTACCTACCCTTAGCCGGAGGGGTCACGTTTTATGGCGCCGGACACTCGCCATTCATCCTCTCTATCTGCTGTGGCACTGATGTTAATGCCAGTGGCCACATTGCCCAGGGCTCGCGGGGCCAAAGAGACCACTCATGGACGCCAGGGAGTAGGACTATTGGTAGTGTTGCTGATGGAATGCAACTGCGGCATTACACGGCATTTTATATGTACATATTTTCCAGCAAAATATGCACCACCGCGGCCCTACCAAAATTTGAGCCCCTATTTACCTGTAATTATAATATATAATTATACCTGTAACTCTTCAAAAAAAGAGACTAACACTTATGCTTGCAGAGAGACTAACACTATTATAGTTGTTTATTGATTAGAATTTATATAATTTCGAGTAGTATACATGAGAAAAAAAACTTATAGATTATATAAAAAGAAAAACAGAAAATAATAATACATTCATGCTAATTAAAATTTAATGTTGTAATGAGTTACCCACTAAAAAAACATTTTGTTTTCCTCCTTTACGAATTTTACAAATAGACAAGTCATGCATTCAAATTATGCATTAAGATCACAATATGATAGTGGAAGATACAAATATCATGTGTGGGTATCTAAAAAATTCTTTGATTTTGAAGTAGACTAGAAGCAGTAATTACCCCACGATTTTACACCGCTGATTATTATTTATAATATGTTTTATAATTAGTGTAGATACATTATTTTTTTTACTTTTTTAAAAATGTATACTCAAATAAACATTTGTATCTGATATATATTTTGGTACACAGCACGCTTTTACAAATGTAATTCGAAGAAACTAATTAAAAACCAAACAAAAAGTCAGTACACTTAAGGAAATATGAAGGTTTGACATAAAAGTAAGTTGAGGAAAACCCAGTCTCGTTATGTGCTTATCCTGTAAGTGCGTTATGTTCATACAAAACTCCATTCTAGTAATTTTCTCATCAGAATGTACACCGAGTGCAAAGTTAAAATGCAGTTTAACATTCTCGTGCAAAACACACGACAATCACTGACGTACATTAAGCAGACATGTTTTTCCTGTTCTACCTATATCCAAAATAGAGCAAATAATGCTTTGTCTTCAACAAAAAAATTAAATAAGGTACCAAATCATGATACACACGAAAACATTTATGTGAGAAAGAAATAAATGTAGGTATATTGAATTTTCTTTAATGTTTTTTCTTTAAATATCCTATGTTTTTATCTTTATTTTTCGTGTACTTGTATTTAAAATGATATAAACTCATATAAATAAACAACTAAAACGGTGTAAGTCACTCTCCAAGCACAAGAGTTAGTCTCTTTTGGTCTCTTAGTCTCTTTTTTTGGACAGTTACAGTGATAACATTTACTAGATGTGTAAAAGTAGATATGTTTAGAATTTTACAAAAACATGTACTTTTTATGAAATTTATGAATAAAAAAAACTCATAAATGCAGATTTTCAAGTTACATGGTTGTGGTAATTACCCCGCGACATAAAAAGAACGAAAGATTTTAAAACAAATGTCAGTCTTTTGCAGAATGTTGTTTACAAAATATGTATCAATATAATGTACACATAATAGGCAATGCTCGTAAGTGTGACCTCGTGGACTGAATCTCTTGGACCAATTAGAGTGCGGTTTTTAGTGAAATGTAGATCGTTGCCATGAACATATGTATATCTATTAAAATCTTCAATTTAATAAGTAGAAAAAAAGTAGGTGGCGCATTTTTTTTTTATTGTTCACTAGGGCTACAATCTCCGAGAATGCATATATAAAAACAATTGGGACTATGTTTTTTTTTGTAAATAAAAAAAAATGTTTTTAATGTTTACAAACAACATTCGTTTTTATGGACCGCAATCAGATTATTTCCTTAAATTCCTTATTATTTCTACGCATTTATTTCTTTTACTGGATTTTTGGTAATACTAAAATAATCTTGACTGACATTCAGTACATTTTTTTAAAATCGCATTCCTGAGTTAAGTGCATATCTGTTGGTGAAAAGAGCGGAGTTTGAGATTTGCAGAAATAATTACATATTTGAAAACTTTTTTTTTTTTTCATTCAAATTACACTTATTATTACTTGTATTTTTTTATAATTACTTACAGTTTTGGAATTCAACCATAAACAAATACCTTGATACCCGTTTAAATTCGAAATTCAAAAATGACGTATTTTTAATTATATAATTTAATCATAAATCAGTAGGTACCTACATACCAATGAAAAGTTACATCCTCGTTTAACTATTATTCTAACAGTTTTAACATGTTTTCACGACACAACTAAGCATTTCGGTTTCGAATTAAATGTCAAGATCATGTCAAGATCATGTCAAGATCATATCAAGATCATGTCAAAACCCAGCTGGCGGTTAAAGAACGAATAAATACGCGTAAAGCAAGACTGAGCGATTGGGCATGAGTTGAGTGTCATAATTTTCGAGGGTTCTGGGTGCATCTATGTGTATTGATAAGTCGATTGTTTTATTTAAGATCACCGAACCTGTTTTTATGGTTACATAAATGCATTATGATGTAAAATTTTGTAAGTATCCATAATAATGTTTAATCTCAAAAGGAAACGCAATCCAACTTTTCTTCATACAAATAGTGTTCCCGTAATTTCTCTCTGGATTTATGGCATTGGAGCAGTAATTATTTTACACACTATAGATATTTATCATTGACGTGTCTTAATTTTTTGTTTAAAAAAAAAATGTTTACTATGGGAACTCGAGCCATTCAAAAACCCGTAAAAAAGTACTGTTTTATCTGCTGTCTTCGGGCACACTGTATGCTAATAGAAGTATTTTTGAAAATCGCATAACGTACTGTTACAGAAAACTTTATTTCGATACTTTGTTTAAAAAAATAACAAAATCGGTTTAGTTTTGAGGTGCGGAAAAACGGAACAACAAAACTTCGATTTTTTCTCTTCCAACAAAAGGCCTGACATGCAGTTTTCTTTTTCGCACAGTATCGGGGAGGTATTTGCAAGACAGTGACAGGAAAACAATGCTCAAATACCTATTTTTTAAAATTCTCTATCCACATAATTGATGTCAACCGAAACACAAAAATAATAATGTACATGAACATATTTTAATTTGGACTAAATACAGTAATCGATATTAAACATTCGATTATGTTCATTTAATCTATATTCGAGTTTGTACCAAAATCTAGTTATTGCATAGCATTGCCAAGTTCAGCTAGTACTGTATATAAAATAAAATGTTCGTATATGCTCCCTCGATAGACAAAATAACTACAGGGGCCGATTTACTTGCGGTTTTCAGAAAAATGATGGATTTTGCGCTGGGCATGCTTACGGCTCTTAAAATCTTCAATTCAATAAAATGTTTGTATATGCGCCCTCGATAGACAAAATAACTACAGGGGCCGATTTACTTGCGGTTTTCAGAAAAATGATGGACTTTGCGCTGGGCATGTTTACGGCTCTTAAAATCTTCAATTTTATCTGAAAAAAAATGAGGAGCGTAAATGTTTTGTTTATCGACCTACCAGAGTGTATTTGACGAGAATACATACCATTCTGCCTATGTTTAAGCATCCACATTTCCTCAATTCTTTCATTTGTTGACAAGAGACGTAAAATAGCCTAAACCTTTTCTGATGTGTAGCAGAGTGTGCAGAATTTCTAACCAATCATTGAATCCTGTCTGTCTTCAAATATTAAGACATTTACAAAATACGTTTTTTTTTTATGCACATTAAAATTTTCTCGTTTACACCATACACTCATGATATGTTACTAATCGTTCAAAAGTGTGTAATAACTAAGATATTTTATGTAATTATTTATGTTATTAATTATTACTCAATACAAATGGTGCTCTGCGTCGCATGTTGACTCGTACACAAAATTCATACATCATGTAATTTTACTAAAATTACAAATCAGTTTTTGAAAGCAATCAATGAAATACTCTTGATTACGCGATTGTTACGCGTCATTCATTTAATATCAATTAATACAATTATCTAATCGAATTACTGTGACCTTTATATAACAAAACTAGAGTTATAATTGGTAACAGTGTTTCAAAGAAAAAAGAAGCATGGCATTGAAACTACACGTTACATAAAAATGTAATTATTTCTTCCTCTTTAAAGTAATTTGAATGTTTAATTACATAAATTAACAGATGTTTATATTGTAAAAACCTTATTTCGCCTATGAATAGCATAACACTTATTCTCTACACAGTTTTGGCATATCATCGGGCCGAAAACCAAAAACTCTTAATTTTTTAGAATAAATGCCATATAATAATTCTACGTGTGCTGTGGTTTGACTTTTATTTTTTTTTAAATAAAATATTAGCGTTCTGATTATTTACCAAAAAGTTTAAATTTTTGACCCTATTTTCAGCGAGTTGTAAATAACTCACTTTTAGAAAATGGAAATCAAGTTGGAGTATAGCGGGGATCGGACCTCGGACCTCTAATCCGTGACTCCACAACACTAGCCACAGAACCACAACCCGACCCTTTATTAGGATTGATGCGGTTGCCTCTCAAGAGCCATAACTACGCTTGCCTAATTTATAACGTGTCAGGTTTTCTAGTTCCGGATGTCCACTGTCGACTTTTCGTGGGCATTTCAGTTCTACGAGAATGCGCGGGAGAATGCACAGAAGTTTTTTCCTTGAACGTTATTCGCATGTATTTAAGGAAAACCAAAAACGCTCTCTTAGAAGCCGGCTGCGAAACTTCAGAAAAACATAAACTTTAAAACAAAATTTATTATTTTAATTCAAAAGTGAGTGCTATGGCTTTCTTTTATATTTACTTACCCCTACCTGGAAACAGCATGAAGGTTTGTTGGTTTTGAAAATTGAGATAATCCTTAATGTCTCGGACTAGCATCTCTTACACAAAACTGTACCCCTCATCTACCAAGCCGCTTCTAAAGTCTACGTGCGGAGCGTATCGTTTTGTTGATGAAATACGTTTTTGAAATTAATTTTTATTTTATAAATTAATAAATGAAATTTTGCAAAATCCATTAATGTATTTATAAACGTATTAAAAAAAATTCCTCTTAGGTTTCGCGGTATGGCCCTAAAAACCATGTACATGTAATATATTTTCTGTCCCCTGGTGGATAAAAACTAAACTTCTTTATAGCCTTCTACCGCCTAGACACATAAAATATAATTAGGTCGGGTAAACCGGGGTATTGTTGGCACCTCCTCGTAATTTGCACTCTCATATTCAATCTTAAAAAAGAAAGTTAGTAATTTTAGTATTGAACGCAAAGTACTTAAATTTTTATAAATTTTATAGTTTAATTATATTGTTGAATACTGGTCACAATTAATCGTTATTATTATGTTGGTATTCCTATTAATAACGATATGTCAATGTGCTTTATTAAATCGTGCGAGGAATCTGGAAATTCTAAAGATTTTTTGAAGGATTAAGCTGTGTTGAACTTCAATTTTTAGCAAGGTTGGTACAAAACTAAACTATATTATGTTTATAAATAATTAAAAACATGTTTATAAAGCATTTTTTTCTTATCAAATATGATTATTTTACTTATAAATCATCTTTTTAAATAAGTGCCAACCATACAAAGAAAAACAGGTACAAAATCAGAGATTAGCACTGTGCCAATAACTAACATGTCTGTTATTCGATAATATTTGAATTATTGGAACATGCCAATCAATTTTTTACATGCATTATTGGTATTTTGTTTGGTTTTTTTATTTGCGACCAAAAAAGTCAATTATTTTACCATTCGTAGCAATTGAAATCGGTATTATTTTGTATTCATTATTGCAGATGCCGAAGGTTTAAAAAGGATTGGCGTATAAAAAGAAATTCTCCAAAGAAAATGTTTCTAAAGCTATGGCAGCCATTATGTCTGGTATGTCTAAAAAAGCATCTTTGAAAAAAATGTGTGTGGCGAGATCTACAACCTAGTTTTTCTTGAGAGGAAAATTTCCTTGAAATTATGCGGGTTTTGATTTTTTTAATGCCTGGGATCCAACAGAAGAGACATTTCTAACTCTCGAAATTTAGCTAATTGTAAAACATTTAAGTTTGTGAGTGAAAATTCTTGATGGAAGTTCATTGTAATTTATTATATAAATAAAACACGAGTGATACTTTAATCCACAAATTTGGAATATCCAGTGACCGGTTTCATCGCTTTCGCGACATCTTCGAGACTGGTATATTTATTAAAAAGTTAAATGTATTTATACATATCGAAGATGTCGCGAAAGCGATGAAACCGGTAACTGGATATTCCAAATTTGTGGATTAAAGTATCACTCGTGTTTTATTTATATAATAAATTAGCTAATTGTGAAGAAAAAAAGATTTTCAATTTCAAAAAAATTTTAATTTTCGACAAAATTCGGATCTAATCAGCAAAACAATTAAGAAATCGATGTTTTACATAAAATGTGCAATTTTTTACTGACAAAAAAATGTCCGTCAAGACATAACGTCTATGCCAGTTATCTCAGACCAATATAGAGCAAATGAGTTTGATGAAATGCCAATTATTTTTAACATCGATGCACCATTGCTTATTACAAATACTACAACTGACTACTGATATATTTATATAGCAGTCATTCTGACCAAACATCATAAAGTTTGGTTGATAATATACATGATTCAAGCCCACTAAAAATTTCAGCACATTCTCATATTTTCAATTGTATTCTTCGACCGAAATCTTCAATGAGAACAGGTAAAGACAAACTACTCAAATACCTTTCATTATCACTGGGATGCAAAATAAGAATATTCATATTGATAAAATTAAAAAAGCGAAAAAAATCTGGATAAAAAGAACGAAAAATAAAGCGCGCTTTTAATAAAGAAAACAAATTAAAGGTTGTTGCCCAAGAAAAAAATTCAACCAAAAAATTAATAAAACTGGGGATGCCAATAAATGGCTGAAATAGTAAAAAATTTAAAGATCCTCCGAATTTCAATTAAAACAATAAAATCTACTAACATTTGTTTATGCATTAAAAAATCGTTAACATTAAAATGATGATTGTTTAATAAATAAATAAATATTTCCTCAAATGATACGCTTAAAGCGTCAATCATTGGGAATAGAACCCTACATATTTTGAATTAAAGACTAATTAAAAATGAATTAAAAAATTATAATAATCGAATAAAGAAAAAAAATTGGACAAAAAAATAATGTAGCCATGCTCATTCTTTTATCAATTGTTTGTACTAACATAGGTGTCTTCTTTGAATTATATTTTATGCAATTACATATGTGCTTATTAATAATGCTGTTGGAAAAAGGCAAAATTGATTTTACTGGCATAGTCCCTTAGGATAATAATTCATTCCTGCTTAAAGAGAATCCCTTTAGCTCTATTGCATAGAAAAAAAGCGTTTTAAATTTTTGGTTTAATTTTTGGTTTAACAACAAACGTGTAACGGATGGTTTCAGTTTGCGCTTGCAAGTCTTGATCCGTATGCACACGGCCCGTTGTATTGCTGTAAACTGTAGCTTACTTTGCAATTGATAATCATAGAAAGGTTTTTTTCCGTATTTTTTAAGTTAAGTGCCTATTTTGTTATTCAACAATATTTTTAGTGCATCTAAATTGACTACCCTTTAGAAAAAATTTCCTATAAACATCAAGATAGATAAAAAAATATTATTTAACAGAGATGAAGGTAATACGCAATACTCTTCATATATGCGGCCTCCGTGGTGTAGTGATCAAGACGCTTGACTCACAGACGAAAGGTTCTGGGTTCGATTCCCGGTGAGAGCACAAGAATTAAATGTAATTTTTCTCAAGCCTGGGTGTTCTGTGATGTAATTCGCCACTGTAATTAGGTCTCCTGGCCTGTTGTGGTGCAAAAATAGAATAAAATAAAATATATATGGAATTTGTGCTTTTGATGCAAATATGATGATCAAATGTCCGTTTTTGATATTAAAGGTACATATTTAACACTTAAATTTTTACTGAAAATGCACATTTCTTCAGAAAAAATGGTGATTGTCCGACTTTGTCACATTTACATTTATTTGTTCAGAATGTAAATTACTGGTGAAAAACTACTGGTGAAAATCCTGAAAAATATAATTTAGTAGGGATAAGTTCGCCTCGTTTTGTAGTGAATGGAGAATACACCTTCCGTGCCTGAGATCTTTGGTAAGGTGGACGTGAAATTTTGTTTTGGTTCTACACTGCAATATTTGATTGGCCCTGGACTGGCAACTGGAGCGTAAGACTAATTAATCACTCCACCATAATGTACCAAATGATGGAGATACGCTGCATTGGTGTTCCAATGCAGTACTCTATATATCACCTAGAGCTGGTAGAGGTGTGATAATGATGAATATGCATGACTATAGAATCCAGATAATGCTTATATTCTAGTATTCCTTTCTCTAAATTGACATACATTTTTATTGCAATAAATGTAATGTAATCTGATCATTAGTTTGACAGATACCTCAATAAAGACGAAAGCTATAAATATGGATGCCTTAGTCTAGGCATTTTCAAACCTTATGGTTGGTCATTGACTGTTTTTTTTATTATTATTTTTAAAGGAGACGGCCTACGTAATGTAATGGATAAGACGCTTGACTTACGCACGAAAGGCTCCGGGCTCGATTAAAAAAACTAAAAATGAAATTTTTCTCTCTCCTGTAATTTAACCTTTTAGTAAATTGTGGTGTAAAAAAATAAATTATTGTCCTTACTTATAATGTACAAGATATATATTTCACGCGTCCATTTGTTTCTTGACGGTCTTCATCTGAGTAATCCTTCGTAGAAACTTTTCTGCATTTATTTGAAAAAGTGAAAACCACAACAAAACTCAATCATAAGAAGTCATTTATGCATCAATTGCTCTCCTGTTTAACTTGGAGAGAAGTTATTGGATGTTTTAAATAATAGCTTTACACGATAAGGGATAAAGAAACTTTTTGATATGGTAATATGGAAGTCAAGTCTTGTGAGTACTTTTTATAAGTTTTCTTTTATTTTGCCTAAAATCACTCTTAAAATTATTTGTTTTTCTTTAGTAGAATCATAAGATATGGTGTAAAGTCGTGGGGACATTCGACTAAAACTAATATTAAAATGATCCAGGGTCTACAGTACTCTATAGTGCAGCAAATTGTATCTGCAGAGATTTACGAGTAAAGAAGTAATAATGATCTCCTGTACAAAACAATCAAAACTCTGCCTGCTCGAGGACTACTGTGGCTTTGCATCATTTTGGAACAATTTAATAGTAATGCATTCAAGTTTCCTCTCAAACATAACCATAATACACGCTTCACGTCTAATGATGGCTTGGTAGTACCAAAAGTATGTAATAAGTATGGAAATAGAATTCTCAAATATTTAGTACCTAGAATTTTTTATTTATTTCCAAAAGAACTTACATTGTAACAAGAGCAAAATAAAAGAGTGGCTACTCGATCAAAAGTTTATTAATAAATAGTAGCTTAGGTGTAAATATTTTAATTTTTTAATATTTTCTCGTATTTAAAAAATAAATTTAAATATTACTATTTGTATAAACATGTTTATTCTGATCTTTCCGGCTGTCAATTTTTATCTGTTATTCATTGTTTTTATAAATGGTAATACTATTATTAAGTTAGAATAAATATAAACTTCACCAACAAGCTACAGAAAGTGGCTTGGTGGGATTTTAGTTTTAATACAAATATAACAAGTGATTTTTTTTTCAAATTGTAAAAATCTATAATTATATTATTAAAATAAAAAATTAATAAAAAAAAGGAACTTATTTACATGGCTTTAATGATAGGGTGTTTATTTTTTTTTAATCCGTGTAAAATCTTACGTTGGCACCAATGACTAAAATGTTGATCCGGGATCTTTTTTTATGGTAGTAACCACATAACGGTGACAGACTAATGCAAATGACTTAATAAATAATACTTCCTTTTCATATGTAATGTTTGTTTGTATTTACGATTAATTATCATGTAAACATATTGAAACAACTCCATTCCCTTGAGGAAAGGTCACTAAGCTTAGCATAAAAATAAAGGCATACAATATTGATCTGGTAAATATGTTTGAAGCTGTAAGTTTTATATTGATATACATTTCATATACCAACCTCTAAAACTTTTTTTGAAATCAATTTTCTTTGAGTTTCGTCGTTTGTAGGTTGGAATTGTTCGGTCGCATCGGATACCGTTGCCGTAAGACTTCCGAAAGAGTCCAATCTACACAAGATCACCCAAAAAGACCGAAAAAAAATTTAAATAAATTTAACAAACAACGCAGTAATTGATACCCACTGTTTAAAAAACTGAAATTTATCAATAAATAAATAAATAAAAAATATATCATGAAAAGTAAATTATTTAAAAACTAAAAAAACAGTTACTTTTATATGCGCTCTAGATATTCTGATAAATAAAATATACGCCATATTTATCGTCACTAATAATATTCTTGGCATAAAATAAAAAAATTAAATTTATTTCAACAGAGAGGGAAAACATTTTTGAGAGGGGAATATGGAAGTCCAGGCATTTAGAGGGCTTAGAACCTGTCATTGGCTGGTTTAAGTGGCCACTTTACACACCGTGTAACATTCACCATTCTGCCCATGTTGAAATAAAATTTAATATGAACAACTCCCTAGTGAGGAAATTTAGCCAATCTGCAAGCATTTGGACATAATCAAACATTGTTAAAATTAATCAATTTAAAAGCCTTTTTTCCATATTTCTATATAAGAAGTATTTTTTTATTCGTTGGTGTTGGTTTCATATAACATGCGTCCAATCACCAAGCTAGTTTTATATTTTTTTGAAAATACTATAGCAAAGATGTATTTTAGTGGATTTTGTATGTTAGTATAATAATTGTCCTGACGAAGATATGGGTACGTTTCGAAACCGGTGGCCACAAAAAAGTGGTTATATATGTACAATTATTCAATAAAAATAAATAAGTATTCCACTCATTCATCAATGTTTTGAGTATGTCCAAATGTTTGCAGACTGGCTGGATTTGCTCCCTAGGTAGCTATTAAGATCTAAATTGGTTGTAACAGAGAAAAAAAAATTAAGAAGGAAATATGGACATCTAGGCATTTACAGGGCTTATGATGAGATTTAAATTTATTGCAACAAAGAAGCAAGCATTTGTGAGAAGGAAATATGGACGTCTATGCATTTACAGGGCTTATGACCTGTCGTTGACTGGTTTGACAGAACCAGACTTTTAAAGTTTAGTTGGATATACGCAAAATATTGTTGAATTAACTAACTGGTAAAAGAAGGAGTATAAAAGTGGAAACTTGTTTTCGGGCATTGACAGTAGGTGAATTAATTTCACCCATATGATAAATGTTTCAGCTCTTTTAAACCAGACTATGACAGGTAATAAGCCTTGTAAATGCGTAGACTTCCATTTTGCCTTTTCAAAAATGTTTGCTTCTTTGTTGCAACAAATGTAAATCTGAATAGCTTACACTTATTGATTGTAACCAAGATACCGAAAATTACATATGAATTTTTTATTTTTTTTATAATACCAATCGTTGTCACTAATGAATTTATTGCTACCTCAAAATTAAACAGTTAATCGATACAAATTTATTTCAGCCTGATTTTCCTTTATAACGAACTCATTAAAATTCAGAACTGGTTTTGATTCGCACCTTCGTAGGCTTGTCCATCGATAAAACAAGTTTTATTCGAAGTTATAATGTAAAATCTTGTATGCTAGTGTTGTGGGGATTCCCAGGTGAATGAATTCAGTGCATTTATAAAAATTCCGGTCTCGTAGGGAGAAAATTGAGTCACAAGAAGACACATTATATACATATTATAAGGACGAGTACACCTCGATCTCAGACAACATAATCATTTGTACTAGAGAGACGCGTGGGGTTTTTCTAAATCTTGAAAAGTCAACACACTTAAGAACCATGTTCGAAATAGACGCACAACCAAATAAATAAAATGACTAAATGTTACTCGGCCTCGTGGCCTAATGGTCAGCGCGTTTGCCTACCATGCAAGAGGTCTCGGGTTTGATTCCCGACATAGTTAATATGAAATATTTATTTGAAATTATGTTTTCACACGATAATATTTTTTAGTCCCTGAACTGGTACCTGAAGCGTAAGAGTGATCATCTTACTTTTATGTGACAAAAAATATCAAGATACGCAGTGACCGGTGTACCAATGCAGTGCCTTATGCTCGATTAGGTGCGAACAAGGGAAGATGATGATTTTTCACTAAAATATTGTATAGTCCCTGGACTGGTACCTGAAACGTAAGACTGATCATCTTACTTTCAAGTAACATAAAAAATATTTTAAGGTACGAAGCAATTGGTGTACCAATGCAGTGCCTTATGCACCATTAGGTGCGGAAAAGAAATGATGGTGAAATGTTATTCAATATTTGTATTTATTTATGTATTTCGACAGCTTACGCCTTTAACAAAGTTTAAAATAATATTGAAAAACAATTATAATAAAACTAAACACCTGAACACAATTTAAAAAATATAGATACATGAAATAATATTTAATCACTTATCGACTTTTCTATGTCTACCGGTTTTTAGTCGTACCCGTCTTTTCGTCAGGTAGACATAGAAAAGTCGGTATGTGGTTATTAGGGTATCCCAGACTATAAGGGAAATTTTTTTTTGTACAGATTGAGACACGCATACCGTCTTATTTTGTTCCATTTGACCTTAATAACTGATATAACAAATATTATTGAAATCGGATAGCGATAACCCGTGCCGACTTGATGTCAAACTTTGAATATAAACCATGGGGGAATATTTTAACTTAATATTTATTTTCTAAATAAAACAATGATACTATGATTATTGTAACATATTTATTATGTATAATACATATTTATTATTTAAAGGACATTATAAATTAAATTTTCTTGTTAAGGTTTGTTTTTTACAGTCAGGATATACTTTTCTGTTTTCTTGTACGCAACGTAATAAATATTGTTTTTGTTCCTCGTCCACTGTGATTAAGCTATGGAAGTCTTGCATCAACTTAACAACTATTTCAGCCGTATCATTAACTGCTTTTCATTTTAGCGTGTTGAAACGAAGCATTAGTAGGCCACGAAGTAGGACACCCCATGAGAAAACTGTCATCAATTTTGAGTCGCCTGAAAAAGGATCTGCTGTTCCTGGAAACAAAGTCATCGATGTTTTTTTCGAAAAGAAGCCCGCTAAGTTCTTCTCTCGATGAAATGTAGCGTTTATTGTGGACCGATGGATTTTCTTTGGCTAAATTAGCAACTATTTTTACCTTAATTTCTTGGTTAATATAGTTACAGTATCTGGAACATCGTTTTGAAAATTAAGTTTTATAGCTTCTGCGCGCTGTTTTCGCTTTTCTGTACGAATTTTTTGGATTGAGGACTTGCTTATAGGAAATTCGTCAGTGTTGTGGCCAAGTGCTTTAAAATTTGTTTCAATAATAAAGACAAAATCTCTCATACTTAACTGACACATGTCTAATGCCGCCACCAGTTTCGGAGTAACGAAATTTTTCTTCACAGAAGTTTAAATAGTATCGGGCTGTTTCCTCTCAATTGGAATGGACAAATCTTTTTGTAAGTCCGTTACTTCAGAATCAGAAGTGAAAGTTTCTTGTAATGGCTCATGATATGACGTAGAGGGTGTTATAGATGCCAAATAAGTGGCCAGCCGCTTTTGCTCCTGGATATTTCTAAGACTCGCCTTTTCCTCCTTTTCTGTCAATTTTTTGTCCACTCCAGCTAAATGACCGGGTCGTTCTGGCTCTCTCTGTTTTTGTAAGAAAATCTTATCTTCATTCATTTTTATTAATTGAAGCGCATCGGCAAGTGCAATATCAAACATTTTTTTTGTATTTGTAACAAACTCTTGTCGACGCTGCTCAAAAACATCTTGAATTTTGTTTGCAACTTTTTGCGAATTTCTCCAATCTTGGTATAAGGCGACAAATTTCTTAACACAGTTAGATAAAGATTTAGTCAGTATACGTGCCTTTTCGCAATAAATAATGCACTTACGAGTAGTAAGATTTGCACTTTCATTGACGCTTAAATTGACTTTGCGAATATTATAAAATAAAACCGCCAGCACTTGTCCATTAAAGGGAAGTTTAGAACCTGTAATTTGATGTTTTATATCCCCAACCAAAAATATTTCCTTTTTAGAACTGCGTAACTCCACAGACATGTTGACATAACGAAAACAATGCGTTCACTAATAAAAACAAACACGATATAACAAGCACATTAACACTTAGTTCGCGCGCGCCGTACTATGTAAGTTCTGACAAGTTCCGATGCAAGTCGGCACGGGTTGCCGTGATTCAATTTACATGAAATTTTATTTATAAGTGTTTTGACATCATTTAAACAAAATTAGAGGGTATGCGTTGAAAAAATAAAACTTTAATTTTTCTGGGACACCCTATACACCAATATTTAATAACATTTAGTAAAAAAAATTACTGCGAAGTTAATTCTTTAAATATTAATAAAAAATCAAATTATTTAATGTTCCAATCCATTAGACCAACGGTTTTGAACCTTTATGCTACTACGCTACCCAGAAAAAAAAATTATAGGCGGTTTTTATTTTTTTAATTGTTATAATAATGTAGATACGTTTTAAATAGTAAAAAAATACTCCAACAAAAAAACTCCAACAAAAAAAGTTACAATCAACAGAATAATAACAAAGTTATGCTACAACATATACGTTCATGTGTATTTATTTTAGAGGATGGTATATAATCTATAAATTGAATGCGAGCGTTGTTGTTTATTGGCTCAAAGTTTATCAAATATTAGGAGCAATGTGGAAAGTGGCACTCGTATCTTCTTTTCGACTACTGGCTTAATATTTGATTTTCATTGCAGCCAAAGCCGAATTCGTTTTGCATAAATAATACATTACAAACGGTAGAAGTACCTGTTATAACACCTACAAGTGGCGCCTTGAACATAAAAGAAATAGTATTTTCGTTGCTTGTTTAGTTGGTCTTCCAAAAAATAGTGATCAAGCACAGTGGTGGTTTTGCATTTAACCTCCTTCAATTCACGAAACTGACATTTCTTCTTATTGGCTAATTCATACCATTGACTTGTAAACTATAAGTATAAATGTATATTATCATTATTGTTTCCTTTTCTGTGCCCAGTGGTGTTCAGATAACTGCATACAAACCATGTCGGAAATGGAATCCGAAACCTGTTGCACGGAACACAATCGCGCTGACTATTTGATCCCGAGACAGACGAATTGTAATTTGAACATTTTATTATTTTATTTATTTATTTATTTATTCACACTCTTTATCAAAATACAATTCCATGTTCACTTTGCCCAGCTAACAAGGGTACATACCTCGTTCCAAGCTAGGCAATTACATTTTAATATTTTATAATAGTTAACAAATTAATATAGAGCACAGACAAATAAAATATAAACTTATTTGGATACACATTTTGATTCATATACATACAGACATACACATATATACACACATATACAAATTAATATAGAGCACAGACAAACAAAATATAAACTTATTCGGATACACATTTTGATTCATATACATACGGACATACACATATATACACACATATATATATAAATATACACATATATACACATGTACATACACACACACGTACATACACCCATGCGCATACACATACATACATTCATAAAAACATAGACAATTTATTTCTGCGAAACTTCATGGTTGTCATCTATAAATATTTTTTTTTTTAATTATTCCTTATTTTTTATATTTTATTTTTGACATCCAGTAAGGTTCTCCAATCCGTGGCATGCATCAACTTTTCTGACTCCCTACGACCAATGTCATGAAAGAGCGAGGTCAACACCTTCTGTAACTTGACAACACTCCCGTCTTTCCACGATTCTGGCAAAAGGTTATGGACCTTTTTGCCTACGTTATAGTGTTGTCTCGATGCCAGAACAGTGTTGACCCCTTCACTTAGTATCAGATCCCTATTAGAGTATCTTGTATTATGGTTGTGGTTGACGCTTGGGTAAATGTCTCTATTTATGTGTGTAACCACTACCGTTCTCAATATATACTGTTGAATAATATTCAGTACTCTGAATGCTTTGAAGAGCAAGTCACTTGGATAGCGAAATGTTTTTTTAAAATGACTCGGATTAAAGATTTCTGTGCAAGTTGCAACTGTTATTATTAATTATTGTGAATACGTAATGCTAATTATCCTTTTACTAAATGGCAGCCATTGTACGAGTCGATAGAATTTCTATGGAAACGCATACTCTTAGTATCCTTTTTAGAGAAATTCCCATTTTCCTGGAAAACTTGATTAATGAAAATATTCCCTAGTGCAGCAATCGGACAAGTACCGATTCTAAAGCGTACATACCAAATAATAGTGGAACGAATATGTAGGTAACAGACGTGGGTCTAACTTAGACACTCAACCGATGTCTGCGAAGCAATTTGAATCCGGATCTAATATTTCTAGCAAATGTGAAATCTTTTTAACAAGCATTTTTTTTTATATACAAATACAAAATAATATGTTTTTATTATATCCCTTGAAATTTCAAATGCTTTTAAAAATGCTTGTTGGCCAATAATTCCATCCAAATTGCGACATCGACAAATACCTGTAAATTTATTTTAAATTATATTAAACTATTTTTCCAATCAACCCGTAATTTATTCCGGTGGAAATACACTCTAAACATGTAAGATTTAACGTGGCTGTCCTCGGGGCTCTGTTTTGGAACCACTTTTGTGAAATGTATTATTCGATGATTTTCTCAAACTTTCTCTTCCTTCGTCATGTATGGTTTAGGTTCTTGCCGATGATGGATTTACTTTGGTTGACAGTAATAGCTGAAAATCTCTGGAGCGTTACGCAACCAATACATTAAATAAAGTAGCCGGGGTAGTAGAAACAAATTAAGTTTTTATTTTTTAAAAGACCCCGGTCTGTCCTCCTTCTATCGAATTCTTCAAATTTCTGTTCGAATTTTAAATACTGTTTCAAACTTTGAAAGAAATTTGTCTTATATTGTACTTCCTATAGCTTTTCACAAAGTTGCCGCCTGCCAGCTGGGGGTTCCTTTTTGAAACTTCCATTTAAAGCAACTTACTTAGGCTCCGTATGCTATACAGCTGGTTGTTTGGCAAACCGATGTGACTTGCAATATTTTAGGCAAATTATTATAAGGGAACAAAGGCAACTTCTCCTGGCTCTTGCTAAAGCAAATCAAACATACACGACTAGAACACTCCCGGTTTTAACGGGCTTGTCGCCTTTGGATCTTTGGATCTGGAGGTTCAGCGACGATTCGCGAATTTTCACATAAAAAGAACGCGTTATTTTATTATTGCCGGATATACGAACCAATCTTCTGAACACATTATGTAGTCTTGTCGCTTTCCCCCTCTACGATTACCGAATGGAGCTTCTCGCTACTATCCGTGGCCTTGTTATAGGTTCTGTCAGATATACAGATCTGGTGGCTTCCAAAACGAATTTCGAGGCTTTTGTAATCATTTCGGCGAATTGATCATGTCCAATCAATTTAATCCCAGTCAGTGAAAAATTCACTTTCCTCTTTTCTCAATCCAATGAAAAACATAATTCATTTAGCACAAAGATGCCAAGGTTACCAGGTTACAGAGAGCTTCTTCGAGCAGCTTTTCTCGTTTGACAACGAGCAAATTATCCGTGTATGAGGCCACCGCCAAGGAGACTTATGTCCTCAGATGCGGTATGTGGTATGTGGTGGGCAAGCTGTTGAAGGCCATCTACTTCTAACAAAAGAAATGCCTCAATCGGAAATAAAAAATATGACTTTAAATGCTGTTCTTAATGCTTCGCAATCGTGATGGGAATCTTTTCTTTCGGAAGGGTGACCTTTTATTTTCCCCTCAACCCTTCAGCACTTAAAAACACTATGAATTACCTCTGGTCACTGGTACCCAGTTTTTATCAGATGAGGACAAATTTTTATTTTATATAGTTGATTCCCCTTTGTGCTGCTGCGGATATCCCAATTAATATTCAGAACAAATTCTGTGGTCTTGTCTCTTTTTTCCTCTCTTAAATACCGAATAAAACTTCTTGGTACTATCCGTGATCCTGTTTTATGTAGTGTTGGTTTAACATATCTGGTGGCTTCCAAAAAAAATCCAGTCAGTAAAAAATAACCATATTTCTTTTCTTTAGTCCAATGAAGTACATATTATGTTTTTCTTTATAACCTTTTTTTAGCACAAAGATGACAAGGCTACAATATTGCAGAGATGTTTTAAGGGTAGTTTTTCTCGTTCAGCGACTTCAGTTTATCTGCCCAGACCTCAGTTAATTGTCACTTTGAACCTCATTCAACAAACCGCTTGTAGTTTTGCACAATAATGCGATCAACCGTTTACTAGTTTTTAAAGTATTCGTTTCAATATATTGAAAAAATTCTCAGTTTTTAAAAAAACATATTTTTTAAGCAAAACAGATTTTGATTTAATATCGTAAAAACCGATAAAATTGCTTTTTCTATACCAGCACCCCGATTCGGGTTTTCTGCAGCACGGGCGTTGGTCACCGTTAGTAAAATTTATAAATATTCCGTGTTTAATATTGTCGATAAGGTTTGAGTTGCTTTCTGCGCAGTGACATTAACATCATCAGGATACATAAAACACCTTAAATTTGTAAATGGGATCTAGAATTCCAACTTTTCATGCGCTCAGTAGCTGCAAAATATGTTGTAATCTTACACCTTTATTTTATTTTATTTTTTTAAAGTCAATTTTGAAAATGTGTCAATGGGAGGCTAGATTTCTTATCATTTATATACTCCGTAGCTGCAAGGCGTGCTGTGATCAAGCTTCTATCTGTTGTAATTTAAATAGGTCTTAATTAGAAAGAGGGAACTAGAATCCTAACCGCTCATGCGGTCTATAGCTGCAAGACACGCTGGGATATTTATTTATTGTATGGCGCCCTTCAAGTGATATCAACAAAAATAGTATTATACAATTTATCCAACTATAATAATTATAACCTTAATGTATTCTCTTTCATTATTTGACTTCAGATTAATCGATAATTCCTAGCATTTTCACTGTACACGGCGTAAATATGACAAGCAGCTTTGGCAGCTTTATCATCTCGATTGAACGTGAAAAAAGTTGTCTAAAGTGCTAACATTTGTCTACATTACATTCCATGACAAATTTTACCAAAAATTTTAAACAAATATCATTTATTTTCGTGCAGAAAAAACGATTTTACTTAATAGACAATTAAAGATAATGCTGTTGTCTCTCCTGGGGTGTTATTTTGAACACATAAGCGTGCGTAGAAAACGCATGTTTAACGCGTATTTACGTACTAAATACACGCTAACAGAACTATCTCTCCGCGCGGAATTCCGTTTAGAATACCAGCCCTGGTTCAATACTGTTCAACTTCGATTTACAAACAAAGAATGAAACACATTTTTTATACAAAATTGTGACTATGATCGGATTCATTGCCTTGAATTTTAAATAAAATATGATAACTCCTATTAACAACTACAATAAAATAATTCATTATTAAAAATTCGATCCGTGTTTAAGTGGTGGGCACGTGATGGTTTTTACAACGACCTGTTTTTGACAAGACTCAACTAGATGATATTAACATTAACATTATACATGGTTAGTACAAAAAATTACCAGTAAGCATTTGTACTTAGCTTTGTTTTGTCATGCGAAGATTAAAACATATCTTAGTTTATACATGACAAATTTTGATTGTATCAAATCTTCTAAGAGCAACTTTTGTTTTTATGCCCCCACGTACAGAATGTATACATAAGTCAATTCGACGCACAACTTAAGAGTTCTTTGAAATAGATCATCCCACTGTTCGTAGATCTCTTCTTATATATACTTTATATCATTTATTTATTCTCCTCGTTTCTCTTTTCTACATGTGATTTACGTTA
The DNA here is from genome assembly GCF_059751315.1 of Micrasema longulum. Lineage (NCBI taxonomy): Eukaryota > Metazoa > Arthropoda > Insecta > Trichoptera > Brachycentridae > Micrasema > Micrasema longulum. Next base: position 578,194 of record NW_028277556.1, read on the forward strand.
TGTTTGTTCAGTTTTATTGTATATATATATATTTCTTCGTGTTGTACAGGTTGTCTTGTAGCAAATTACATATCTTTAACTGATAAAACTTTTGAATGCAAGTTGTGCGAAAGGGTCGGGTTGAGGCGTTGAAGTTGCAGATAAAGCGGATGGTTCTTTGTTAAGGATTGTTGGTCGGAAGAGACGCGTGCGTAGGCTATTAATACGTAATCAATAAGCTATTTTTCGATTACTGCAGCTAAGCGTAAGTTCTGTAAGGGTTACAATATATAAGTCAAATAAAAGTTTTTTTTATGTTAAAATTGCGTTGCATCAAAAAAAGTTAACTAAATATTAACAAAAAAGCTATTTTTATTTGACCGGCCGCCAGGGGACCGTTTAGATTTAAGTTTAAAGTTAAATGCGATCTGCCATCTGTCAAAAAAAGCATCGTGAGTGTTGAAATCTATTGATCGATCTGTGAAAAGTTGCACAAAATGTCAATGTATCTGATTTTTTGTCTTCCGATGACGAATTTATCATCGAGTATATTTTAAACCGAAAAAAAAAATTGTCCAAACCACGAACGGACCATTTTTTGTGGGAAGAGTCCGACTTTATCGCAAGATTTCGATTGTCAAAAAAGTGAAGAACTAATAATTATTTGAATTTTTAATTAATAATCATGTTTCAAAACAAAGGACTTCATCATCAGCGGCGTGGTGTAAAATAAATCTAAATCATGACTGTATTGAAATACAGTTTATTTATTTTTAAATAGAGCTAGATTGAGCTCAGCTAACTCTTTCTAGGCATTTAAGGCTGCCATAGTTACCCAAAAAATGTCCTTTTTTTGCTCTACTTCTAGAGTAAAAAGTTCTTCATTTTGTTTTAGCTTTTGCTCTTTTAGTTTTTTATCTAGTTCAAAAAGGACGATGTCCCTTTTGTTCTTTTCTTCTCCGAATGCGCGGTGTTGCTTCGCCCTTTTGCACACACTGAAAATTGGAACGAAATTTAAACGTTTGTGCCCAAAGACGCGTCGCGGGGCATGTGTATTGCTACATGTAAATAAACAAGTACGTGCTTGCGCAAAAATCCCAACAATTTTTTGGGGGAAACTTGAACCTTTACAGTGGCAACATTCTTAACTTTAACTTAACTAAAATTATGTTGATGCAACGGAATTTTTCAGTTACCAGATTTTGAGCCTTAACTAAGTTTAAATATTTAACTTTAAACTAAATTTATACAAACTTTGATGCAACCGGCCCTAAGTGGAGTGCATTTGGTAAAGTTGATTCAAAATTGAGAAATCGGATTTAGGGCTTTAGGAACAGGTATCAACAGACTTTGCCAATGTTCACCTCCATTTATTTCAATTGATGAAAACATCCAACATGTAAGTAATTCAGTGTTAGTAAATTCACAGATATCACTCAGAAAGCGTTCGTTTGTTTAAGGAGTCACTGAATTACCTTTGCTTAAAATAATGTATGTAATAAATAATAAAAAACTGAAATTTTATTCATGAAAAAATCTGAAGGGTTCAAAAATTAATGATGTGGCCACATAAAAAATCAATTTAATTATTAATCTTTTTTGAACTGCTTTTCATACCGTCTTGGTAATGGTCAAAAGTCATATAAAAATCATATTCAAGCGAGCATTTTTTGCTTGCATCGGGATTTATTAATCACTTTGAAATAGCCACATTATATCACAGTAGCCCATTTAACGTATAAATTAGAACTACTTTAAATTTTAATAAAGTAAGGAATGCGGACTAAATTTTCGGGGTCATTTATTGGTTGGATTTGATCATACGACCGGTCGGTAGAACATGCAGAAGTTAAGTATGCCGTCATGGTAAGTACCGATGAAGATTGCCTTTATAATCGTGGCCCAGTATTCTGGATCTATTTCTCACATTGAACTGTATTTTTCACCCGTCCGAACATGATCAACAAAACGTATCTTGCATGCATAGAATTATAATTTACCAAAATATACAAATTTGTATACATCGTACTGTGTCCAAAAGTCAACCCTCTATCCTTAAAAAAATCACAAAAACTAACGGAAGTGAAAAAAGACGATATATATTTTAATAAAATATAGTATTACCCGTATTGTAGTTTTTTTAAATAGGTTATTCGAAGTGCCTAAATAGAAATATTTTTTTTACAAAAAAATTATATCAATCGAGTTTAAGTACGTCTATCGCACCGTGCCACGCATTACTTTTCTAAGCATTATAACCTTGACCTTTCCTTAAAACATTTTAAAATAAAAACATTTTGCATGTTTGTGCCATTTATTTTATGTCGGTTTAAAAATAGTTCAGTAAACATCATTAAAATGTGTTTTTTTTTCTTTTTTTAAATTATTTTTTTAATAATTTTCCGGTGAAATTAAAGAGATGTCTAGGAAAAGATTACATGAACTCATGAAAAGCTGTTCAGATAAGATTTTGGAAAAAAAAATCTCTTTCATGGAAGACAAACTGATTGATATAATGGAATGCCCAAATAGTGATTTTTTTTCGTTGAAACATGTCTTAGAACATTTTTAATACAAATTTAGGGAGAAATTGATAGCTGTCCATAGAAAAGAAGAATGATTCTTGAAGATGAAGAACGGTCAATGGATTGAGGTATCCATAAAATTGGGCAGTTGGACTACAGTGAAACTGGATCATATATTTCAAAGTTCTCTTGTTCTATAAATAGATCAAATACTATGGCAGAATCCAGTTTCCTCGTCAACTAAATACTGCAGACCTATACAAATTCTATAATTCTATTTGCGAAACGAACAACATCACAAAAAAAGAAATCAATTATATTGAGTAACAATCAATTATACTTACTTCTTTGTTTTTTTTGTACATATTTATTTTTTGAAATCTCTCATTTTTAGATTTATTCTTTAAATCCATATTGACTTTCCCTTGAATGCTTTATGTTTTTGTATCGTTTACATCTGTTTAATTCATCATATGAATAATGTTTTCTTTAATCTGTTTTATTTCAGATTTGTTTTACTTTGTAATGGTTAAATGGTGGGTTAGGTATTAAACTTCCACTCAATCGAGCTGGAATAAACATAGTTTTTATTATTATATAACGTCGTGCGTGCATGAGAAAATGTAGAAGGGAGGGCTGTGTGAAAAGACAAAGTGATATGGCGTTCGATCCTCTCTACCTACCTCTACAGGAAAACGGTTTTATGGTTTGTCATTGCTGTTACTGAATACATTTTTTACTTAGATGCCGAAAAATAATTAAAAGTCGAAGGCCTGCTGAAAACCGCTATTCTATATCTCAGAAAAAATGGAATATCAAGAAAAAATGTTCAATTATTCAAAAATGCATATGAACTGAAATTTCAATTCATTTCAAATACAAACAAACCATCACGCTGTTTATCCGTAGGTGTAGGCAGAGAGGATAGAACGCCATATCACCCAGTCAAGGCGTACAGACCTGGCTTCATCTACATCCGTACATCTTCTCATGCAAGCGCGCCGATTATATCGACTTTTGACATGTCCATCTTTAAATATTTGTAAGATTTAGTAGTGCCATGGCTTTCTCGGTCTTCCGAGTTTTTTACATTTATCAACATTCGCAACCATCCATTCGCTCTGCATGTTCAAACAAACGCGGCACTCCTTTCTTGATTTTGTCGATAATGCCACTCAGCCTTTCACTATTCACCTCCATGGGAGCGATGTATGAAATTGAATCTCGAAATTGATCTAGAATGACAAAGTTTCGCTACGCGGTAGCGAGGTACAAGCGACACAAGGGTCGGCAATTCAAAATTAATTTTCTTTAGTGGTAATATAAGTCACTTTTGACGTTGACATTTTTAATATACCCTTGTTTGAAAATGTGAAAAATGATAATAAAAACATACAAAAAAGGAAATACGAAAATCAAAAAATGTAAAACCAACTTCCTTACTAAACAACAGTAGTTTGCTTATTAAGAGGTAACGTGTTGGATAATATGTAAACCTATATATCGTTTTTTGTTTTTTATTTGTATTTTATGTAAATTGAATTTTTCACAAATTACAACAGGGATGGAGAACATTATAGTGAGGAGAATATAATCGTTTATGCATTTATAGGGCTTATGACTTGTCATTGGCTAGTTTATGTGGTTCCTTTACGCACTGTGTAACAATCACCATTTTGCCTATGTTTGAACATCCTAACCTAACCCCTAACCCGACTAACCTGTCTACAAATATTTGGACAAAACTCAAAATATTGTAATTAGTGTTTTAATTTTAAAAATATTGATTTGGTTAGTTAACCACTGTCAAATGTCTATGACACCTCTCAACAGATAAGAAATATATTAATAAAATTAAACAAAGCATGTTGTGAAAAACCGTATTTAATATATGCTTAAATAAAAAAACTAACCCTGCTCACTAAGGTATGTTTTAAAAAAGGATTATCAGTTTTAAATGCAAACAGCTTTTTTGACTGGGGTATCTTTTTTGTAACTCATTCTTTTAGACCAGAGTTTTTCAACCTGTGGGCCGCGATCTCCAGGGGGTCAGCAAGTATTTTAAGACTTAAACAAAAACACAGTAATTTAATGGGATAGATGTGCTTGTAAAAATTTGTAAAAGCGTGATTATATTTTTGAGATGCAAAAAAATTGTGATGAAAATTATACTTTTAGTTCTTTTTGTCCACCATTGGAGAGCACGTTAGTTCATATAGGTAGGAGTTAGCGAATGGAGTTTTATAATTTAAAACTTTCCCTCACTAGTTCTAGATATTTTTATTGTCTCTTCATCTAAAATACGTCAATCTTAAGCGAATTTTATTTCATTCGGCTGCCAGCCCGCTGCGCCCACGAACGTTACTTGGACCAAGTTTTTCGATTAATCATATATGACATGGGTCGGCAACCATTTGTTGTAAGAGGGTCAAATATTTTACGTTGGGATAGTAGCGGGCCGCACTTGGGCTATATGTAATAAAAGTATACCCACAATTATTTGTGTACAAATATATTAGTTTTAAAAGAAATCGCTAATTTTAATGTATATATTTTTCGTCATTTATAGTGGCTGATAAAATCAATTTGCAATATTGTGCTAAATGAAAATCGTCATGTTTGGTTTCACATGTTTGTATTAATCGGCCTCTTGATGTTGTGGCCAGCGTGCTTGCCTACCATGCAAGAGGTCGCGGGTTCGATTCCCGACATGGTAGATATTTATTTTATTTGTAAAGGTAAACATGAAAAGAAAATATAGAAGGAATCCCTTTACAAAGAAGAAAGTTAAAGAAATTATATAAATTTAAGAAGTAATATAAACATTGTTAAGAACTAAAAGCATATGTATTTTTTACACAAAACATAAAAACCAAAATTTAAATATTTGACGGTTTACATAAAATAAAAAGCTTTGTTACATATTAGCCGTCGATTTTTTCTTAAAAATTTTGTCAACATTTTCTTTTAAAATCTGCTTGGAAATCTTATTGGAAATTTAAGGAATTATATGATGAGGTGTTTTTTGACAAAACTTATTTAAAAACCTCGGTACTGACAAGCCTTCACGTTGTGCTAGCCTTGTATTATGTATATACCTTTTCTGGTAGTTACTATCAAACCGATATCTAAAAACAAATTTTAGCCATAGGATGGCATTAACGGACAGGCACTCTTGCATTTTAAAGAGTTAAGGTATCTCTTTTTTAAAAATTCTAGCAGATAATTTGATTAATTTTAGAGCCGAGATTTGTAAAAATTGAATTATTTTAATGTTGGTTTTACAAAAAAGACCGCAACTGGCAATACCAGACCGAATAATTGATTCCGCTAATGATTGATAAATAAGTCTTAATGTTTTTATTGGAACTAAATATTTTATGCTAATTTTGAATTTTTTTTTTTTTTTTTTAAATGTGTTTTTTCATTAGAATATTTAATAGTCACTGGACTGGCACCTGAACCATAGAACAGATCGTTTTACCTTCATGTAAAAAAAAAGATTAAAATACGCCCCGTGCACCAATGGGTCCGGAAAGGGAATGATGATGGTGAAAAAACAATGAAAGGTTTTAAGCTTTTTTTAATATTAACTTATCTTTAAGTTAAGTTAAGCAGAGGTACATAGGATTGCATATAAATATGAATCTGATCCAAAAACCACGTTTTTTCGATAATTGCTTAAGAATACCCTATATTTATTATCAAAGGTAGTAATTAAATGCCAAGTATTTTTTTTCCACAACAAGTCCAATTATAGTAGTAAATTAGAGCACAGAACATCCAGGTTTGAGAATAATCCCATGTTGATTTTTGCGTTTTAGCCGAAAAACGATTCCTGAGATTTTTGTGCCTAAGTCAAGCGTTTTAGACACTACACCACGGAGGCAGCTGAATTTTTTTAAAACTTGTTTGAGCAAAACTTTTGAACTTATTGTAGCTTTTAAAAACCTAACACCCATAGAAATCTATAAAGTTTAGACTATCGAAATCTACAACGAAGGGGTTTCCTAAAATTCCCATTTTACATGAGATCTTTTTGAAATCAACTTACTTGTTTCTCAATTCAATTTGAAGTTTCATGAATGCACTTTTTATCTTACGATTTCACCTAAAATAATTCACAACAGCTTCCTCTACTACTCTTTTGTAAATTTGAAAAGTGATATAGTTTTTTGTCATCGATAGGTATTCAACTCCGTTATGTATGGTATCGTCCGTTACGAGCGTTGCGGCAAACATCTTGCAGGCCGCACCGAGACGTCTCACGGGCCACTGGTTGCCGACCTCTGTATATATATGGTATCAATAGAAATGACATTGAATACGTCATCGTTGAAATCGAAATATGAGTAAAAAAGTAACATAAAGAACATGAGAGACCGATTATTTTTACTTCGTAAGAGGGGCGCATATCGAAAAGGTTGAAAAACACTGTTTTAGACCAATGAAGAAGTTTAACGCTACGGGAAATTGAATAAAAAAAAATTCTCTCATGCGGTAAAAATTAGAACATTTGATTGTAAGTTCAAAATTAATTTAAAAAATCTTTACCTTATAGCTGAATGCTGGAAGGTAAGCTTGCTATATAATATTCCTCCTGATACTAAAAAAGGAAATATTAAATCCATAAAAGCAGAAAAAAACCCTTTAAAAAATCAAGTATATTGAAAACTTTATACAACACTTATGTACGTAATAACTTGGAGTTTGCATCCGTTGTGTGGAGCCCACAATACATAACAAACATAGAAAGGATTGAAAATGTTCAACGTAAATTTTTAAATACTTAGACTATAAAAACAATAAAACGCTTTGATCTTACAGCCAATTTGCTAAGCAAATTGGAATTTTTACCCAAAATAGACGCACTCCATCTGCGTTATGCTATTAATATAAATTTTTAAATGATAAAGTAGACTCTTTTAACCTACTCTCCAAAATTAATCTTAATGTCCCCTTTCGCGTGACAAGAAATAAGTGTTTATTCCATCTGCCAGTCTGTAGCACTAAAACTAGGGTTTCCTAGGACAGCGGTGCCCGTATTTTAACGGCCGTGGTGAACGATGATGCGGTGGACAGCCGTCGTAACGGTGACTAGAGTGTAGTTTCCTAGAAAAACGGTGTTATCAACACCATTTAACACCGTTTCCCTAGGAAACCAATCTCTAGTCGACGTTACGACAGCTGTCCACCGCATCACCGTTCACTACGGCCGTTAAGATGCGGGCACCGCTGTCCTAGGAAACCCTAGCTTAACTATGCACAACACTTTTTTCTCTACCGTTTTTGCTCTAACTATAATCCTTTATTTCATCTATTGATATATTTAACACGCCCCTCATATATTCAAAAATAAATTAAGACTTATTCCTTCTGGCTGCGATACGATCCCACTTGTTATTTAATGATGCTCACACTTACATACACTTGAACACTTACTCCTGTACAAATACACACAAACACACCTCTTCACTAATTTCTCATACAGATACACATAAACACACCCTTTTGTTGTACCAGAATTTAATATGTATAATTTTTATTTAGAAACTTCCCTGGTATATCTTTAAACCGTAGTATTTTGTGTTATTTTGTCACTGTTGACTGTTTGTTTCTGTAAAATAAATAAATGAAAAACTACTAAAAAAATCCAAAAAATCTTTATACGTAATAAGCACTGCATCTCCCACCTAAAAAAATAAATAATAATATTTGTTAGCGCGTTTATCGACCGAATTCTCGAGTTCAATTTCTGACATGGTTATTTAAAAAATATGTGTTAACACTTTGATATTTTATGGTCTCTGTACTGGCACTAAAAGTGAAAGACTGATTATCTTACCTTCATCTAATAATAATGATCAAGTTGAGCTGCGATTGGCAAACCAATGCAGTGGCCTACGCACCATTAGATGCGGAAATAATTTACATGTTACAACGTCAATCTACTAATACATATAGTGAGACAAATGCGTACCTAATAACTGAAGATGACGATTTGGTTATTTAAAAGGAGCAACAGTAACAGTTATTATTTTACAAATTAAAGTTTATCGTAAGACTGTTTCGAAATAACAGATTAGAGCAGATTGGGCTATAAATATACAATCAGCTGCTGAAACAGAGAGGATGGTAGTCTCGGTTCATTATTTTTACAAACAGTTTAACGACGCAGTTTAATTTGTGAATGATTAATATTCCGATTATTTTCTTCTTTGGATTATTAATTTGTTTTTTTTGTAAAACTATTTCAGCTGTTTCGGGAAAGTAACTGTTTTAAAATGACTCTGTCATTTTTTTACCATCTCTTCTAATAACACGAAAATCTCAAAACTAAAGAACTTTTATGCTTTTATAATTAATTTACTTTTATTATTTAAAGCAGTAGTTTTTTGCTAAACAAAAATATTTTTATAAAACCCCATACCAACAACTTTTCTGACTATCAGTTTCGTTAGGATACTAATTACGCTAACATGCAAATCTTTTGCATAAAAATATCAAACCAATAGACCAACGAGAACTGATCTACATCAAATTGTCATTTATCCATAAAAATGCCCTTAAACCGTAAGATCGATCATCTCTTGATTCAACAATTATTCGTGATAAAGGCAAAAAGGTACATAGGTATAAGATCATATTTCAAAAGAATAATAACGTATCCCCAACTCTATGGGACCAAAATCCCTGTATTGAGTTGGGATACAACGGAATGGAAAATAGAAGCATCCATAGTATTAAATAACACCAAAAATAAAAATGATTTCATGATCATTATTTGACAAGCATACGGACAACACAATTAATAGTATGTAAATATATACAAAGTCTCGCAGCAGTCTCCTGCAAATGGTCTCTTTCCTTAGACAAAATCTAAACTTGTACACTTCTCCTGGAAATGGCTTGTGTTTTAGAGAACTTTATATATTCATGCAGGACATTGAACACTCTTAAGACACAAAAGAGAAATTTCTCTGAACGAAAGTTTACACGTTTTGGGTATTAAATACTTCAAATCACAAGAAAACCTTGCACAAGCATTCTGTTGGAATCTCTTCTTGTAACCGCAGGTCAAGAAATGTGTCAAAAACACTTTTTTTTTGTCTAATATCCATTACCTTCATAAGTTGAAACATTGTATTTCTTTAACTCTTGTGTGGCTGTGATGTCACACTTTTGACAAAGGAAACAAGACTTGATATATCTCTCTTATTTCTCTAAACGATGTATTCGTATTTTTCGTAATCTTCAAATGGACATTTTCACGCCGGATTTAAAAATAAAAATTTGTATTACTGTGCTGGATGTTAATACAAAAAATATGTATCCTTGCTACTTGAAAACTGAATATCCGCTAATTCAGCAACACATCTATATAAGAGAGAGCTCGAAGATAGAACTCATAACAAGGAAGACAGAGACGCTGTCCTTTAGGGGGTGTTGTGTAAAACAGATTCAATTTTCACTCGGTTAATGTCAGGGATGGGGGACGCACTGCGTAATATGAGCGGCGTATTTTTGATTTTTAATTTGAGTATTTATCTATAACAGGGATAAATTATATGCCTATTTGGATAAATTATGGAAAATGAGTTATTAAACAGTATGTCTAAAGGTTTTTTTTTCAAACGTTTGATCTTTAGAATTTTCCTTTTTTTACACACGATGTTATATTATCGCGCGCAAGGGAATTATTTACCACAGTCTTTTAAGAGTTAACTTTCCATTAACAATAAAAATAAGCTTTTAGATAATGTTAAAAAAAGGAAAAATGGATATTGATACGAATACAAATTACAAACATTATATTATTCTGCAAAACTTATTTCCTTTCCTATCTGTATTTGAGGATATTTTTATTTAAATAAATATTAAATATTGTAAAATGTGTACTCGGCATTGGATATCTCGATGAAGGCCCATTTTACTATATATTAGGGTTAGAGTAAAAATATGAATGCTAACTCCATAAATTTATTTATTAGTTTTTTTTAATTGCTAAACGATGCTTATAAAAGATTCTACTTAATCTTGACCCTAATGTCAATATTAACAGCATTCGTACGTTTCAGGGTTGAATTTAGAATTATTTACAAATTACAGCGAAAAGAACTTACTTTTAATCACTTGACAATTTAACCCTTGTTTATAAATTCAATGAGTTATAATGCACCGTGAGAAAAAACATACTGAAAATGACATTATTTATTCGTTTTCTTCCCAAATATATCATCATCGTTCCCATTCCGCACCAATCGTAACGTATCTTGAACATTTTTGTTACATGAAGGTAAGATGATCAGTGATCAGTCTTACGCTTCAGGTACCAGTCCAGGGACTATGAAATATTTTGGTATGAAAAAAAACTTTTAAATAAATATTTCAAGCCAACCATGTTGAAAATTGAATCCAACGCCGCGCGCCGCCCAAACTTCTTAACCGTGAGGCAAAACAACACAATAAACGGGAGACTTAAACTGAGGTGGCAGTTGCAGACAGTTCAACAATCGCGGTGAGCACCGGGGAAGGGGCGGCTGCTATTATGTCATAAAAATGAGATACATTTTTTTTGTATCCCAATGCAGCGTATGAATAAAACAATATGGGTATTCAATCGTGCAATTTTAAGCACACTAGAATTTATTAATATAGGCAGGTTCCCTCTTACCTGTTAAAATATAATGTGACTAAACTAAACACTGCAAGGCACAGCTACGCACAGATGTTTGTGTCCTATTTGCTCGGTTAAACTCAACTCCCATGAATTTATCCGAATGAACGTTTCATGTCTAAGCGTGACTCATTTCACTGCCCACCAAACAATGAATTTTCAGCGCCCCTCAACGACGTGCGCCCAAGTAAGCTTTCATTTCATTCATAATATTTGTCTTATTTCTAACAAAAATAATTACAATAAATAAATCTTAATATTATTTACCGTTTAATATCGAAACCATAAATCTTGATTTAGACGTTACTGTGGGATAACCTAATTTACTATTTTTTCTAATCGAAAGCGGATTCTTGATCGACGAAATACATTATATTATAACACTTAATTACGTGGCTAACGGACGCTGATTTATGTACAGAAATATCAGATTCAAATAACCATAACTCGCTGCTTTGTAGTATGTATAAAATGTATTTAAAAGTGTCCATCTTATCATTGCCTTGATCAATCAGAGTGTTTGAACAAATTATGTAAAGATTTGACCTCATTATGTGCACCATGCAAGTTGCCTTAGTTCATTAATAATAATTAAACAAATGTATTCTGCTATCGGCGAACTATATAGATACCTTTACTTTTATATTATTACACCAAACCCTTGAAACAAACTTAAGCACGCGCATATATTTTTTTACAAGACAACTTTACTTCATGTTTATGGATATATAATACAAATATTACAACGGTTTGTTCGTGGAGGATCAATAAATACAAAAATAGTTGAAGTCTGAAAGGGTTTATCCGAAATTGTGTTTCCAAACCAGCGATCCACCATTCACTAAATCAATCGCCACCGGCTAGGCTACAACGCTGGAACATGACAGGATCGACTAAGCTCGGAGTTTACTACATAAATAAATTAGAAACGAAATATTTGAAATGATAACACCGTCCTTACAGCATGTAAATTTATTTTAATAAAATGTATGCATTTATCTGTTTTTAATTTAAGTTTCTACCTGATTCTAAAATCCCTTTAAAATGCTAATTAAATTCATTTTGTTAAAATATTTTAAGTTTTCCCAAATGCTTGTAGACAAACACTGGATTTCACCCACTAGGGAGTGGCCGTTAAGTGGCCGTTCAGTGGCCAATTAAACCAAGTTACAGCCAATGACAGGTCATAAGCCCTGTAAATGCCTAGACTTCCATATTCCATTCTCTAAAATGTTTTCCATCTCTGTTTTAATTTGTTAATTTTAAATTAATTTTAGTTGAAATCTTCTATGTTGCTAATTGAATCCATTTAAAAAGCTAGGTAAACTATTATTGGTGACAAATATTCAAATTTATGAATTTGACCAAAATCTGACATGAATAAAAAAGCATGGCGACGCGTAAAAATCGGAGTTTTGAGAAATGTCATCTTAGCCTGATTCTTCAATAATCTGGAGTGTTCCATTTGAAATCATGGGTTATCTAGTGATTGATGCTCCCGTTTAAAGCCATTGAGAGCACATTTTGTGTGGAGCGCAAGTTTTGCATTGATCACCTGGCTTTACACTGAAGTAAGCGTGGTATGATTTCTTGATTAACTCCGTAATGTTTCGTTGGTGCTTTGCTTATGTTATTACCACATACGTAACAAAAGATACCAGGACTTTTTTACACTTTTGTCATGACATTGTGACGTACTAAACACTCATGCAATAAAAAATACGACTCGACGCTACAAATTACCAACATAACCTATTTCGCGATTAACTGCCGTCAAGTTGACTTTGACAGATGCGGACAGCTGACAGTATTGCCATATAAATATGTACATAACTATCCTACAGTATTATTCTATCCATATACCTACTTGATATTATGAATTAAATGTAAGAAATTTTACAGAATTAAGGAATTCTCAATGAGGGGGTATTCACCCTCACACAAAAATTGACAGAAGTTTTTTTTATTTTGTAAAAAATCTTTACGTTATGAGCTCAAACTGAATTCATATTTGGAATCAGCGTACCCAAATTAGTACACTCATCAAAATCAAAACACCAAAAAACATGTAGGCCTGTGTTATTATTATTTTTTATATTTCGTTTCTTAAGTTCCCGAGTAGCAGTCGGTCAAGCTGAATTTTTCATAGAATCACAATGTCCGATGCATTATTGGCGCGTTATGGGTTAACAAATATTATGTACTTACTAAGTAAGAATAATAACAAATGAAGTATATTAAGTCCAAACAAAACAACTATCACGTCGAGTCACCGTAGAGGAAGAATACAATTCTTTGTTTGAAATAGAAGCAAAACTTTGGACGAATGACGATTAGTGATAATGAAGTGTTTTGTTGTTTTTTTTTTTCTTTATTAGGGCCTACTACCAAAACTTGATAACATCGGCCAAAAATAAATTACATTTATAAACATAAAAAAAACATAAACAGACAGGAATAACAATATAGATACAAACAAAAGACAAGAAAAATATAAGTACAAGAATAACATCAAAATATCAATTGTAATAATAAACACATATCCAAACCAATAAAAATTTCAACATAAATTGAAATAGGCACTAACAGAAAAACCCACCAAAACCTGATAGTGCCTATTTAACAGAAAATAGAAACTTACAGTAAAATTAGAAGAAAGATAGAACTTAATAACTAGAAAAATTACAACAAAATAATCCAAATATTAACAAACTTAATCTTATATTAATGATAAATTATAACTTTTAAAATTAAAATTAAAAATTAAACGTCGGAAGTAATAGTGACAAAATATTTTACATAAACCTAACAATGTAAGATAAATTTATTGTAAAAAAATGAAGAGTTAATTTAAACATAATTATTTCAATGACACAGTTATTACAAATCATAATAAGGAACAGTTTGAACTTAAAAAAATATAAACAGAATTGATCAATAAACAATTTGTACAAGAAAAAATTTGAGATAAATGAATTGGAAAGGTTATAAAAAACATAAGTAAAATATCAAAAGTGTTTTCGGGGATCTTAAACGGGAAAATCTAGTAAATTTGTTTTAATTCTATGTTACTTATTACTTTGGTCAAATCTTAATACCATAAGTTGTGTCCGTTTATCCAAATTTAAAAATGAATACCAAAAGTAAAACAAAATGGTAAAGTCATTCGAAAGAAACATTTCTCCTCAACAAGATATTGCATTTGCTTTAAAAAATATATTTTTATTTATTTAAAGTCTTTAATAAAATATTTTTTTTAAAAAGAAATACACAAAGCAAAAATACGCATACAGAAAGCAAAATGAATATATCATCAAAAAAAAGTGAACATCTTGTGCTTGGTGCAGGATTAAGGGCAAAATATTTTTTTTTTAATTAATGAATGGCTATAAAACATTTTTTTGTCAAAATGGTACATACACATAATATGTATTTTTATTTTATGTATTCATAAATAGGGTTTAGAATTCCAACTGTCTATGCGCTCTGTAACTGCAAGATATGTTGTAATCCGGATCTTATTTGCAAACGAGTTTGAAAAAATGATCAAAAAAATCAATTTTAAATTAATATAAATGGGGGCTAGGCTTCATACCGTCCATGCGCTAATGTGATCTAGCTTCTATCTGTTATTAAATTAAATTATAATTTTAAATGAGAAACTTGAATCCTAGCCGTCAATGCGCTATGTAGCTGCAAGACGTGATTGGATATTGTAAAGCCTTTTGAGGTGATTTTCATAAAAATGGCGCTATATACATTATCTACAATAATAGTAGCGGCTTCAATAGGTAAATTTTATCAACTATTAAATACCTAAATTAAGTAAATGGGGTCTAGAATTCCAACCGTCCATCTATGCGCTTTGTAGCTGCAAGACTTGTAATCTAACTTCTATTTTGAAAAAGTTGTTTTTTGTTAGTTTTTTAAAATATCACTTAAACTCGAAACTTCATTGTCACATAAAATAAAAAATGCAAATAGGGGCTAGATTACTTAATGTCCATCCGCTCTGTAGCTGCAAGACGTGCTGTTATCTAGCTCCTATATATCAGAATTGTAATATATCATAATTGGAGACGAGGAACTAGAATCACAATCGTCCATGCCCTCTGTAGCTGCAAGACGTGCTGGGATATTTATTTATTGTACAGCGCCCTTGAGGTGATTTTCACAAAAATAGCGCTACATAAATTATTCAAATATATATATATATATATGTTTACATATATGCGCCAACGCACGTTAAATATTATTTTATTTGGTTACATGCCTTCAAAATGAAATGTCGAATAGTCAAATGTGAGCATTTTCGACACCTTCCTTTGTTTGTGTTTAATCGAGGTAATAAAGCTTCCAAAGCTGCTAGAGATATTTGCGCAGTGTACGGTGAAGATGCTAAAAAATGGAGAGCATATTATTGACTAATTGGTTGTATTTTTTTTTGTTTTGTTTTCTTGTTTTCAATTTGGAAAAAACGGACCCAGCTTATTCTAACAACACCCAGTATGTTTTTTTAGTTATTTTTTTATTTATCTATACAATGACTGTTTTAATTTTCACCGGTAGGACATTGTATATTTTCAGTCCGTTGCGTTGCAGCGTTGATTTGCAAACAACGCGTTTTTTAAGTTGGGATTGGCCTACTTTTGTTTTTTTTTGTGTATAGTATGTTGATGCTGTAATGTATTGAAAGCGTTTAAATTCTATTTACAAATACGTTTTTCAATTCCGACTGTGTTAATTTTTGTTTTTAAATCCTGTGAGATTATTTTTATTTTAGTATACGTAAATAAGAACTACAGAATTATGGAACAATTCATAATCAGATAAAACATATTTTCATTCATTTGTTCTTTTACATTGTTTGTATTATTTTTTTACATTAAAAATAACGTTCCTTCACTGGGGTGTCCTGTGCCAAGGAAAATATATTTTATAGTTTTGAAACATGCCTTAAAAAAACATAATAAAATCGTAAAGATTATATGGACCTTATATGCATTTTCACAATAATTAATCCTATAAGAGATGTCCCATCTCTGTTGCAATCAATTTCTTTTCGTGTTCCCAACCGTATCACCAGAAGTAAAAATCTGCTATTTTTTTTTTTTTTAAGAGCAACTTTTTTTTATACGCCCCAATGCCCAGAATGTGTGGATTAGTCAATTCCTTTCACAACTTGGAATTGTTTGAGATTAAACTTCCAGCTTTTCAAAGATCTCTTCGCCACTGTGTGGGATGAAGATGGATTGGTATGGTTTAGCTCGAAGTCTTATATTTTTATCGTGTATTAAAATATATTGTAAACCTTCATTTTATTGCCCTTGCTTGACTTTGCTACACAGTTTTATATTCTTTTGGTTCAGTTTCTTTCATACATGTTTCTTTATGTACCTGTCATTATTGGCTTAGGCCATATATTTAATATGTTAAATAAATCACCTCATATACATATAATACATGATAAAAACACATCAAACTTACAAACGAAAACACTATAAATAAAAACATTTTCCCGCCTATTTGGCCTGATCCAGTCATGCGCATCCCACCTCCATTATCTATTTCTGAACCCTCTCAATACCAGCGTAAAAAAAATATTAAAAAATTGCATTTAAAAATTCTATAATTTTTTCAAATATTTTTGTAAGTAAAAAAAATATTCTTGCATAGTTTACAAAAAAACATGTACTTCAAGAATGACATTGGGGCTTAGGGGGTGTAAAATAAAGGTGCAGAGAACAAAAGACATATATTACTGTTTTATATTTAAAATGGCAAAAAATAAAAGAATTTCTTTGAAATTATTTAAAAGTATATAAATAAAGTAAAAACTAATTTATTTTGATATTTTTTCAAATAATAAAATAATTAAGAAAACAATTATTACAAAACACAAACTTCAGAATAAGCGTCGGCTACCAACATTTTGTTTTGTAAAAAATATATCTTCTATCTATCTTTCTATCTTGGCTAGATGCATGCGAAAAATGGGGCAGATTGGCTTAGAAAATAACGTGATATGATTATTTTTCTTCTTGTACCTGAGGAATGACGCTGGTACTGAGAGGGTTAATTGCAATTTGATAATGATAGTATTTACAGATTGTCGTTATGGATAAAGGAAGCAGGTTAATTTAGCTACCTAGTACCGATACAAACTGACGTAGGTGGAAAAAATATAGATACATGTTTTATTTACAAAGCGTCTAGTAATATAAATACAATTAACGTGTTTAAATGACAACGTAATGGGTAATTTATGTTACGTTGAAATTCTTGCAATTTTTTAATTCCATCCCTGTCACATTTATTATTTTAATGTGAAAATTAACACAAATCTGAAACGTCTATCTGCCAACTGCCTGTCATCGGAAAATACAATCATTTGAAATATAAGTGAATGAATTGATTAAATGATTGTAGGAGACTGCTGCGAGATATTGCATAAATTTTGTTAATTTTAATAATAATATGGTGCAAACATTGTGTTGCTTGTTATTTCTGTGTTTTTTTTGTCCTAAACTTATAAAACAAAAACTTGTTGTAAATGGAAATCAATTTAGGGCAGAGTGGAGTTCGATCTTCGAACCTCTAATCTGTTAGTCCGCAATACTAGCCACGGTACCACAACCCGAGCTCAGTTGTTTTTTTTTATATGTGTGCATCCACTTTCCACGATGGCGTATCCCTATTAGTATTTTATTTAAGAAGCCTTTTACATGTGGACAATGCAATACTATTTGTCACAGGACTCGGCCACTGTCCACGTGTAAACAGCGATTTGTAGGATAAAACACTGTTCAGAGACATTGTCACTGAGATAGACTGGCTGGCTATCTCTGCGGAACAATGATTACCCTCACAACATTGAGAACAGGGAAGGACCTTGCAACAAAAGCGACGCTCCAGCGATTTTTTGGGCCGAAAAGGGAAACAGAAAAAAAAATATTCTTTAGTTTGTTTTTTATAAATTTCAATACATCTTTATTTAATATTACCTTCTTATTATTTTTTCTGATTTATTTATTTCTTATTATTCTAATTTCTTATTATTTTTACTTATTTAATTATCTTTTACCCCTAATTACACATAATTAGGGGAGCAATAATGGCATATTTGTTTGTTAAAAAGGAATGCATGATTGTTACGCTATTTTAATTTAGATATTATAACGTTTTCCTTATGAATCCTTTGTTTGCCTTATTAGACACTAATTACTCATACTTGAACCCCACGCCTAATGATCATAATAAATGGTACAAATTTTCTAGGAATTGTTGACATTAAATATACTACAAATTTCCCCTGTCCCTGCATTCCAATATAGTATTTTAGAAAATCCCAATTTTTTTTAACTGTAACTCAAATTTCATTATAAACTCATTCGGTTTCTGTAGAAAAAAAATTAAGGAACTAAAAATATTTTAAATCATGATGTTTTTATTGTGACTGATACGTAAGACAAGTATTTACTTTACACAAGTATTTAATTTTATGTGTAAATTTTAATTTTAATTAAAAGACAACGATTTTACAAAACGCTTAGGAATTTATATTAAGTTTAATGAATTTACAAAAGACTGACATTTTAAGGGAAAAAAAATCGAAGGTTGACGTAAAAAAAACGACAAAATAAACAGCCAAATATCTTAAATAAGTTGGCCTAAATATTAGCTTCTCGATAGGCAAATTTTTTTAAATTTATTTTTACGAAAAATCACATTCACAGTTCCAACCCCAGTGCGCCGTCGTGTATTTATTTTCCCGCCGTTTACGTGTGAACTGCAGCCGAATTTTAGTATTCAGCAATCTGTCATGCGGCCTTATTCTGTTACTAATTCGTTTTGTTAATGCATTTGTATCAGAGGGGACGAGAGTAAAATACGATTTTTGCATTAGAGTGAGATGAATATGTGATGAACGAACGAACTATAAATTTATTTTTACAAGAAGATCGTAGAAAAATAAAAGACCTTCTTTTTTTATTTTCATTTTAAATTCGGAGCTCGATTGTTGTGAGCTCCTGAATCTTATTTACTTCAAAATACCGAATCGAGTCACTAAAAGTACGGAGTTGTTTGCAACTTCATACATGGGTACTAACTATGCACGACACTCTCCGACTCCGCGATTACATTCCTTAGCCAACAAATTTATTGTGATATAGACATTTTTAACACACAACTATTCATTTTAAAACGTTCTTAACTCTTAAAAGACTGTGCTGAATAATCCCTTTGCAGCCGGTGTGGTAACACAATGTGACCACAAGCATAAGTCGAGATATTTTGAAATGTAAGCTAAAATACCAAATTATTTACAATGGTATGTGTTAAAAATGATATTTATTCAAAGATGTTACATAAAAAATATAAAATTAAAGCATATTTATGCAAAATAAAGTTAGAAATTGTGTTCATTCCTTTTAAAATCCCGCCAGCAAGTGCTACCGCTCGCGTCTGGTTGTCGACTGAATTCCGAATTACATTTACGACTGAATTTAGCGGAAATAGATCAACCGGGAGACTAGAAAGTATGCTTTGCTAATACAACTCTTATTTAATGCAAAAAAGAATATCAAATTTTTATTGCAAATAAATACTAGATTTTATTAGAATAAATAAAAACGCTGTTAAAACATATTCTTAGAATAATATTGAAATAATACCTAAAAAAATAGCAAAAAAAAACTTGTAAGAAATATAATAATAGTACGTAATACGTAATATAATTAAATCATAATTACACATACACAAAAATGACAACGTAAACACGTGTTTTAAAACTAGTTACGAACAAATTTTTTGAACACTTTAAATTAAATAACTTTGGTTAGAACCAAAGTTATTTAGATTTAACGTTAAATAGATTTAACGGTTAAAAAAAGCTTTGAACATACTTTACAACAGTTTGTTATAACTTCAAAAAATATACGTAGAGTTGAAAAATCTTTTTAATGTCATTACAAATCGCTTCTTCAATAAACGCTTATATAAATTATAAAAGCCTGTCCAAGAATTGAGTCAAAACTCTGAAGCATTATAATTACTTAATTAATTTTTTGGGCACCTCAAAACACACAATTGTTTTCCTTTAACGTCGATAAATATTGCAGATTTAGTTTCGACGAGTTTCAGAAAAAACACGTGCACTATGTTTATTTGGGCATTTTTACACCATCCTGTTTTTCTTGTTACATCTTCTGAACTTTCGTGTGTTGGCAATTCAACATCATGGAAATTGATGGTTTGGTGCAAGAAGAGAAAGAACATGAATAGTGCGTTTCTAAAAACATTTCGGTAGCGTTCGTTTGCTTTCGGTGGAATTTCACACACTATGTTTACGTGTATTTACGTTAGAAACTACAAATTGTAAAGCTAACGACCGCGGAAAGAATATTCTTAAACTTCTATCGTTGATTCTCTAATCAGTGTTTTTTTTATCCATAATACAGTTACTTTATTTATATTTAAGTCAAGATTAAAATGTCACTATCTAAATATTTAAATTGTTCCTTTATCCTTCTTCTTTCCTTCCCACCCCCTCTCCGCTCTTCATGGTAAAGTATATATTTTTTAACTAAATGTTTAATTTGTTAATCTTTCTTTTTAATTTTTGTATAAAATTGTAAGATTCAATATGTCCATGTATTTATAATTTTCTCAAACTGAACGGTTTAAGTAGGTAGAAAGAAATTGCCTTAAGGTAATATGCCCGCCCTTACATGTATATATATATATATATACATATATTTATACATATATATATACATATATATATATATATATATAAAGTGTCAAATAAATAAAAATAAAGGAGTTTAAACAAGCAATATCCATCAGCTCCATCAAAACTCTAAGCAGGCACCTTCAAGTTTTTCTCATACAAGAATATTATCTTGTTAATTTGTCTCCAATATCCACAACTACTTTTGTAGGGTTGTAGTGAAGTATAATTTCTGGATTTTTCGCTCCCCTCTAAAACGGTTTCTCTTTATTCATTATCATTATCTGATTCTAAAATTTGGTCCCCCCTCAAACTCCTTTGGAAGGCTCATTTTCACTTTCTGTATTTTCACACTCAATATTGTCTTCCACGTCTAATACATCTTCTCTATTTTCCATCTCCATGTTACTTTCATCACTTGCATATTAAATATTCTCAATTTCTTTGTTATTAAAATTTCGAGACATCGCTCATCCGGGGCAAAAACGACACAACTAACTTTTTTTTTAAAACCGTGATAAGTATGTCACAAGTCTTATAAATACGTGTTTTATCCGGTGCAAAAACGGCAGAATGATAGTTTGACTACAAACTACCAGGGAGCATTTGTGCCAATGAAAAATTTGAACAATTTTGTAAGTACTAGTGACAACAACGCCTGATTTGTAAGTTGCGCGCGGGGACCTGCCGAAAGCGCTTGTGTCTGTGCCTGTGTAGACATAAAGGTGATTGTGACAAACTATTTGTAATTTTTTTTGTGTAACAACGACCCTACTGTGATTTTTCAGGACCACAAAACTGATGGAGGACCATCAGCACCACAAAATATTAACGGAGATTGGATGAGTAATGTCTGTAATTATGACGAAGATTTCTCGCTAACTGATAGTGGT